>NC_091329.1:3222203-3407203 GCF_038502225.1 Cherax quadricarinatus
CTGTTGCAAGAACTAAGTGTAAAGTGAAAAGAATTGGTAAAAATACTCGAGTGCAAGAATTGTGTAGTTTATAATTAAAGTTGAATGTGGGAAGTGGGTTATAGAGATTGTTGATATGGAATTATTTTTTACCCAGAGAAATTTGTTTTTGGAGACAATACTAACAGTGCAAGATGGACGTCTTTATCCTGGTGAAGGGTTTCTGATCCACGGAATTAGAGGTGCCTTCCTCTGTCATGGATCAAAGTTAATTTTCTCTCGTTCCACAAGCGTATCTCCATGAATGTAATGACTTGGAAAATTAGGTGTGAGAGATAATGAGGAATATGTACGTGCTTGGAGAGCAACCCAACATTTTCTCATTCTAAGCAGTCATTTTCAGTCATTCTAAGCAATCATTTTCAGTCATTCTAAGCAGTCATTTTCAGTCATTCTAAGCAATCATTTTCAGTCATTCTAAGCAGTCATTTTCAGTCGTTCTAGGCAATCATTTTCAGTCATTCTAAGCAGTCATTTTCAGTCAGTCTAAGCAGTCGTTTTCAGTCATTCTCAACAATCATTTTTAGCTATCAATCTTAATACACGTCGGTCTTATGATCAACGTGAAGCTTCCCGTTTTCCATTCGCGCTTTAATTAAGATGTACTCCCGCCAGTGTTTTATTTCGTTTACTGGTGTTAATGTAGTTTATAGTTGGTTAAATTTGCTTAATTGATGCTAACCTAACCTAGCCTAGCCTAACAAAACTAACCAAGGTAAACTAGACCTAACTTCAGTAACGTGTGCACAGTGGTTAACCTCTTTCTATAGTTTGGCCAAGCTCTTGTGCTCTCTGTTTTTTTTTTCTCCCGTTTTTACCGTTTCCTCTTCTGCGGATGAAGTTATCCTCTGTTGCCTATCACTTCCCATCTTCGTACACCACCACCACCACATTTGATCAGACTTTCCAATTCCTTGAACATTCAACAGTTTTCTCCATTACTTCACAACTTCCTCTTCTGAAACATTATGTCTGCCATCCTCCACCTGCTGTTGTTCTGCCCGTCAGTGTTGGTTATCACAAGGTTTACCAGTGTAGTGTGTGTGTGTGTGTGTGTGTGTGTGTGTGTGTGTGTGTGTGTGTGTGTGTGTGTGTGTGCGAGCGCGAGCACGCAGCATAATGTCTGCAAAATGGACATAGTAGGCTCTTTTTAATGTATGCATAATAGATTTTTGTGAATGTATTCAAAATGGAGGTGATATTTGTGCGAGGCCACACACTCTTAACGGTAATGGCACTCTTCAGGATTTATGTAATTACAATGTTAGGTCGTTAAGGAAGAAGATGGGGGGGAGTAAGAGGCGTATACGAAGGAGGGTTAATGATGGAAGAATGGATGTGGACGAAAGCAGTTGAATGAAGGAGAAAGATCGAGGGTGTGAGAGGAAGGAAGTAGTTAAGAGGATAGTAGAAGAATGTAGAAGGTAACTATCCTGTAGAATGTAGCAGCAGTGTGCTGCTGCTGGTGGTGCTGGTGGTGGTGGTGGTGGTGGTGGTGGTGCTGCTGCTGCTGCTGCTGCTGCTGCTGCTGGTGCTGCTGCTGGTGCTGCTGCTGGTGCTGGTGCTGGTGCTGCTGCTGCTGCTGGTGGTGCTGGTGCTGCTGCTGCTGGTGCTGCTGGTGGTGGTGGTGGTGCTGCTGCTGCTGGTGCTGGTGCTGCTGCTGCTGGTGCTGCTGGTGGTGCTGCTGGTGGTGCTGCTGGTGCTGCTGGTGGTGGTGCTGCAGCATTTTATACGATAGTTACTTGAATGATACCCGAGGGACTCTTCCGGGGGGGCAACACCCCCGCGGCCCAGTCCCAGACCAGGCTTTCCTGTAGATCAAGGGCTGATTAACCAGGCTGTTGCTGCTGGCCGCATGCACTCCAACGTATGAACCACAGCCAAGCTGGTTAGTAATTGATTTGCGGAACTTGTCGAGTTTCTTTTTGAAAACTTCTAGAGTTTTAGTGCTAATTCCACGAGGGAATTGAAGAGTCGGGGACCTCTCAGTCTCATCTAGTTTTCTCTTAATGCACTTCCACCCAGCTTTTTATTGGGGGTTCTTTGCAAGGTCTTTTCGTCCCATGGAGTGACTTTGGTGTTCAGGTTTGGCACCAGTCCTTCCAGGATTTAACACGAGTAAATTATTATGTACCTTTCTCGCCTACGTTGCAGGGAATTTAAAGGGAGTTCAGGTGTTCCCGGTAGTTCAGCTGGTTGAGGAAATGTTTACTGCCAGTGAAAGTTCTCTATATTTTCCAGCTCGGCAAGAGTCTCGCTTAGCTTAAAGGAAGCTGGAAAGAACGAGTGACTTGAAGAGTATCATCAGTGGCTCAGCGTCTCGTTTCTTGAAAGTTCTAGTTATTTAGTCTATAATTTTCCTTGAGGTAGCAATAGTAACATTGTGAGACAATGGGAGGGGGAGGGGGGGGAGAACAAGGTTAAAAAATGTGAAAAGGGAGGAGGTGGAGGAACAAATTTAGTAAAAACTTGCATATTTGTATTATACCTTTGATAGATCAGCGTTCAACGTGTGAGTGATGACGAGGGTTGTGCCCTCGCCCACCTGGATGCCAGACTGTCTCCTTAACTGCTGCTTGGAATTGATGTGGTTGTTAACTTTAACGAACCACAAACGTTAACCTGAGGTTAACAAACCATCAGCATTAGCCTTAGTTTAACGAAGACCAGTGTTGACCTGGGATTAGCCAAATACCACTCTTAACCTTGGTTTAACGAAACATCATTGTTGACCTCGGGTAACATTATACTTAACAGTTGCTGGAGTATGATGATGATTAACAGAGCAAGATGGAGGAGTAATATACCTCAAGATGGAGGAGTAATATAGCTCAAGATGGAGGAGTAATATAGCTCAAGATGGAGGAGTAATATACCTCAAGATGGAGGAGTAATATAGCTCAAGATGGAGGAGTAATATAGCTCAAGATGGAGGAGTAATATACCTCAAGATGGAGGAGTAATATAGCTCAAGATGGAGGAGTAATATAGCTCAAGATGGAGGAGTAATATAGCTCAAGATGGAGGAGTAATATAGCTCAAGATGGAGGAGTAATATAGCTCAAGATGGAGGAGTAATATAGCTCAAGATGGAGGAGTAATATAGCTCAAGATGGAGGAGTAATATACCTCAAGATGGAGGAGTAATATACCTCAAGATGGAGGAGTAATATACCTCAAGATGGAGGAGTAATATACCTCAAGATGGAGGAGTAATATACCTCAAGATGGAGGAGTAATATAGCTCAAGATGGAGGAGTAATATACCTCAAGATGGAGGAGTAATATACCTCAAGATGGAGGAGTAATATACCTCAAGATGGAGGAGTAATATAGCTCAAGATGGAGGAGTAATATAGCTCAAGATGGAGGAGTAATATAGCTCAAGATGGAGGAGTAATATAGCTCAAGATGGAGGAGTAATATAGCTCAAGATGGAGGAGTAATATACCTCAAGATGGAGGAGTAATATAGCTCAAGATGGAGGAGTAATATAGCTCAAGATGGAGGAGTAATATAGCTCAAGATGGAGGAGTAATATAGCTCAAGATGGAGGAGTAATATAGCTCAAGATGGAGGAGTAATATAGCTCAAGATGGAGGAGTAATATAGCTCAAGATGGAGGAGTAATATAGCTCAAGATGGAGGAGTAATATAGCTCAAGATGGAGGAGTAATATAGCTCAAGATGGAGGAGTAATATAGCTCAAGATGGAGGAGTAATATACCTCAAGATGGAGGAGTAATATACCTCAAGATGGAGGAGTAATATACCTCAAGATGGAGGAGTAATATAGCTCAAGATGGAGGAGTAATATAGCTCAAGATGGAGGAGTAATATACCTCAAGATGGAGGAGTAATATACCTCAAGATGGAGGAGTAATATACCTCAAGATGGAGGAGTAATATACCTCAAGATGGAGGAGTAATATACCTCAAGATGGAGGAGTAATATAGCTCAAGATGGAGGAGTAATATAGCTCAAGATGGAGGAGTAATATAGCTCAAGATGGAGGAGTAATATAGCTCAAGATGGAGGAGTAATATAGCTCAAGATGGAGGAGTAATATAGCTCAAGATGGAGGAGTAATATACCTCAAGATGGAGGAGTAATATAGCTCAAGATGGAGGAGTAATATAGCTCAAGATGGAGGAGTAATATAGCTCAAGATGGAGGAGTAATATAGCTCAAGATGGAGGAGTAATATAGCTCAAGATGGAGGAGTAATATAGCTCAAGATGGAGGAGTAATATAGCTCAAGATGGAGGAGTAATATAGCTCAAGATGGAGGAGTAATATAGCTCAAGATGGAGGAGTAATATAGCTCAAGATGGAGGAGTAATATAGCTCAAGATGGAGGAGTAATATACCTCAAGATGGAGGAGTAATATACCTCAAGATGGAGGAGTAATATACCTCAAGATGGAGGAGTAATATAGCTCAAGATGGAGGAGTAATATAGCTCAAGATGGAGGAGTAATATAGCTCAAGATGGAGGAGTAATATAGCTCAAGATGGAGGAGTAATATAGCTCAAGATGGAGGAGTAATATAGCTCAAGATGGAGGAGTAATATACCTCAAGATGGAGGAGTAATATAGCTCAAGATGGAGGAGTAATATAGCTCAAGATGGAGGAGTAATATAGCTCAAGATGGAGGAGTAATATAGCTCAAGATGGAGGAGTAATATAGCTCAAGATGGAGGAGTAATATAGCTCAAGATGGAGGAGTAATATAGCTCAAGATGGAGGAGTAATATAGCTCAAGATGGAGGAGTAATATAGCTCAAGATGGAGGAGTAATATAGCTCAAGATGGAGGAGTAATATAGCTCAAGATGGAGGAGTAATATACCTCAAGATGGAGGAGTAATATACCTCAAGATGGAGGAGTAATATACCTCAAGATGGAGGAGTAATATAGCTCAAGATGGAGGAGTAATATAGCTCAAGATGGAGGAGTAATATACCTCAAGATGGAGGAGTAATATACCTCAAGATGGAGGAGTAATATACCTCAAGATGGAGGAGTAATATACCTCAAGATGGAGGAGTAATATACCTCAAGATGGAGGAGTAATATACCTCAAGATGGAGGAGTAATATAGCTCAAGATGGAGGAGTAATATAGCACAAGATGGAGGAGTAATATACCTCAAGATGGAGGAGTAATATACCTCAAGATGGAGGAGTAATATAGCTCAAGATGGAGGAGTAATATAGCTCAAGATGGAGGAGTAATATACCTCAAGATGGAGGAGTAATATAGCTCAAGATGGAGGAGTAATATAGCTCAAGATGGAGGAGTAATATAGCTCAAGATGGAGGAGTAATATAGCTCAAGATGGAGAAGTAATATAGCTCAAGATGGAGGAGTAATATAGCTCAAGATGGAGGAGTAATATAGCTCAAGATGGAGGAGTAATATACCTCAAGATGGAGGAGTAATATAGCTCAAGATGGAGGAGTAATATACCTCAAGATGGAGGAGTAATATAGCTCAAGATGGAGGAGTAATATACCTCAAGATGGAGGAGTAATATACCTCAAGATGGAGGAGTAATATACCTCAAGATGGAGGAGTAATATACCTCAAGATGGAGGAGTAATATACCTCAAGATGGAGGAGTAATATACCTCAAGATGGAGGAGTAATATACCTCAAGATGGAGGAGTAATATAGCTCAAGATGGAGGAGTAATATAGCTCAAGATGGAGGAGTAATATAGCTCAAGATGGAGGAGTAATATAGCTCAAGATGGAGGAGTAATATACCTCAAGATGGAGGAGTAATATAGCTCAAGATGGAGGAGTAATATAGCTCAAGATGGAGGAGTAATATAGCTCAAGATGGAGGAGTAATATACCTCAAGATGGAGGAGTAATATAGCTCAAGATGGAGGAGTAATATACCTCAAGATGGAGGAGTAATATACCTCAAGATGGAGGAGTAATATACCTCAAGATTGAGGAGTAATATAGCTCAAGATGGAGGAGTAATATAGCTCAAGATGGAGGAGTAATATAGATCAAGATGGAGGAGTAATATAGCTCAAGATGGAGGAGTAATATAGCTCAAGATGGAGGAGTAATATACCTCAAGATGGAGGAGTAATATACCTCAAGATGGAGGAGTAATATACCTCAAGATGGAGGAGTAATATAGCTCAAGATGGAGGAGTAATATAGCTCAAGATGGAGGAGTAATATAGCTCAAGATGGAGGAGTAATATAGCTCAAGATGGAGGAGTAATATAGCTCAAGATGGAGGAGTAATATACCTCAAGATGGAGGAGTAATATAGCTCAAGATGGAGGAGTAATATAGCTCAAGATGGAGGAGTAATATAGCTCAAGATGGAGGAGTAATATAGCTCAAGATGGAGGAGTAATATACCTCAAGATGGAGGAGTAATATACCTCAAGATGTAGGAGTAATATACCTCAAGATGGAGGAGTAATATACCTCAAGATGGAGGAGTAATATAGCTCAAGATGGAGGAGTAATATACCTCAAGATGGAGGAGTAATATAGCTCAAGATGGAGGAGTAATATAGCTCAAGATGGAGGAGTAATATAGCTCAAGATGGAGGAGTAATATACCTCAAGATGGAGGAGTAATATAGCTCAAGATGGAGGAGTAATATAGCTCAAGATGGAGGAGTAATATAGCTCAAGATGGAGGAGTAATATACCTCAAGATGGAGGAGTAATATAGCTCAAGATGGAGGAGTAATATACCTCAAGATGGAGGAGTAATATACCTCAAGATGGAGGAGTAATATAGCTCAAGATGGAGGAGTAATATACCTCAAGATGGAGGAGTAATATACCTCAAGATGGAGGAGTAATATACCTCAAGATGGAGGAGTAATATAGCTCAAGATGGAGGAGTAATATACCTCAAGATGGAGGAGTAATATACCTCAAGATGGAGGAGTAATATACCTCAAGATGGAGGAGTAATATACCTCAAGATGGAGGAGTAATATACCTCAAGGTGGAGGAGTAATATAGCTCAAGGTGGAGGAGTAATATAGCTCAAGGTGGAGGAGTAATATACCTCAAGATGGAGGAGTAATATAGCTCAAGATGGAGGAGTAATATAGCTCAAGATGGAGGAGTAATATACCTCAAGATGGAGGAGTAATATAGCTCAAGATGGAGGAGTAATATAGCTCAAGATGGAGGAGTAATATAGCTCAAGATGGAGGAGTAATATACCTCAAGATGGAGGAGTAATATAGCTCAAGATGGAGGAGTAATATAGCTCAAGATGGAGGAGTAATATAGCTCAAGATGGAGGAGTAATATAGCTCAAGATGGAGGAGTAATATAGCTCAAGATGGAGGAGTAATATAGCTCAAGATGGAGGAGTAATACAGCTCAAGATGGAGGAGTAATATACCTCAAGATGGAGGAGTAATATACCTCAAGATGGAGGAGTAATATAGCTCAAGATGGAGGAGTAATATAGCTCAAGATGGAGGAGTAATATACCTCAAGACGGAGGAGTAATATACCTCAAGACGGAGGAGTAATATACCTCAAGATGGAGGAGTAATGTACCTCAAGATGGAGGAGTAATGTACCTCAAGATGGAGGAGTAATATACCTCAAGATGGAGGAGTAATGTACCTCAAGATGGAGGAGTAATATACCTCAAGATGGAGGAGTAATATAGCTCAAGATGGAGGAGTAATATAGCTCAAGATGGAGGAGTAATATACCTCAAGATGGAGGAGTAATATACCTCAAGATGGAGGAGTAATATACCTCAAGATGGAGGAGTAATATACCTCAAGATGGAGGAGTAATATAGCTCAAGATGGAGGAGTAATATACCTCAAGATGGAGGAGTAATATAGCTCAAGATGGAGGAGTAATAAGCTCAAGATGGAGGAGTAATATACCTCAAGATGGAGGAGTAATATACCTCAAGATGGAGGAGTAATATACCTCAAGATGGAGGAGTAATATACCTCAAGATGGAGGAGTAATATACCTCAAGATGGAGGAGTAATATACCTCAAGATGGAGGAGTAATATACCTCAAGATGGAGGAGTAATATAGCTCAAGATGGAGGAGTAATATAGCTCAAGATGGAGGAGTAATATACCTCCTCAAGATGGAGGAGTAATATAGCTCAAGATGGAGGAGTAATATAGCTCAAGATGGAGGAGTAATATAGCTCAAGATGGAGGAGTAATATAGCTCAAGATGGAGGAGTAATATAGCTCAAGATGGAGGAGTAATATAGCTCAAGATGGAGGAGTAATATAGCTCAAGATGGAGGAGTAATATAGCTCAAGATGGAGGAGTAATATAGCTCAAGATGGAGGAGTAATATAGCTCAAGATGGAGGAGTAATATAGCTCAAGATGGAGGAGTAATATAGCTCAAGATGGAGGAGTAATATAGCTCAAGATGGAGGAGTAATATAGCTCAAGATGGAGGAGTAATATACCTCAAGATGGAGGAGTAATATAGCTCAAGATGGAGGAGTAATATAGCTCAAGATGGAGGAGTAATATACCTCAAGATGGAGGAGTAATATAGCTCAAGATGGAGGAGTAATATAGCTCAAGATGGAGGAGTAATATAGCTCAAGATGGAGGAGTAATATAGCTCAAGATGGAGGAGTAATATAGCTCAAGATGGAGGAGTAATATAGCTCAAGATGGAGGAGTAATATAGCTCAAGATGGAGGAGTAATATAGCTCAAGATGGAGGAGTAATATAGCTCAAGATGGAGGAGTAATATAGCTCAAGATGGAGGAGTAATATAGCCTCAAGATGGAGGAGTAATATAGCTCAAGATGGAGGAGTAATATAGCTCAAGATGGAGGAGTAATATAGCTCAAGATGGAGGAGTAATATAGCTCAAGATGGAGGAGTAATATACCTCAAGATGGAGGAGTAATATAGCTCAAGATGGAGGAGTAATATACCTCAAGATGGAGGAGTAATATAGCTCAAGATGGAGGAGTAATATAGCTCAAGATGGAGGAGTAATATACCTCAAGATGGAGGAGTAATATAGCTCAAGATGGAGGAGTAATATACCTCAAGATGGAGGAGTAATATAGCTCAAGATGGAGGAGTAATATACCTCAAGATGGAGGAGTAATATAGCTCAAGATGGAGGAGTAATATAGCTCAAGATGGAGGAGTAATATACCTCAAGATGGAGGAGTAATATAGCTCAAGATGGAGGAGTAATATAGCTCAAGATGGAGGAGTAATATACCTCAAGATGGAGGAGTAATATAGCTCAAGATGGAGGAGTAATATAGCTCAAGATGGAGGAGTAATATACCTCAAGATGGAGGAGTAATATAGCTCAAGATGGAGGAGTAATATAGCTCAAGATGGAGGAGTAATATACCTCAAGATGGAGGAGTAATATAGCTCAAGATGGAGGAGTAATATACCTCAAGATGGAGGAGTAATATAGTAATATACCTCAAGATGGAGGAGTAATATACCTCAAGATGGAGGAGTAATATAGCTCAAGATGGAGGAGTAATATACCTCAAGATGGAGGAGTAATATAGCTCAAGATGGAGGAGTAATATACCTCAAGATGGAGGAGTAATATACCTCAAGATGGAGGAGTAATATACCTCAAGATGGAGGAGTAATATAGCTCAAGATGGAGGAGTAATATAGCTCAAGATGGAGGAGTAATATAGCTCAAGATGGAGGAGTAATATAGCTCAAGATGGAGGAGTAATATAGCTCAAGATGGAGGAGTAATATAGCTCAAGATGGAGGAGTAATATAGCTCAAGATGGAGGAGTAATATAGCTCAAGATGGAGGAGTAATATAGCTCAAGATGGAGGAGTAATATAGCTCAAGATGGAGGAGTAATATAGCTCAAGATGGAGGAGTAATATACCTCAAGATGGAGGAGTAATATACCTTAAGATGGAGGAGTAATATACCTCAAGATGGAGGAGTAATATAGCTCAAGATGGAGGAGTAATATAGCTCAAGATGGAGGAGTAATATA
Organism: Cherax quadricarinatus; assembly: GCF_038502225.1. NCBI lineage: Eukaryota > Metazoa > Arthropoda > Malacostraca > Decapoda > Parastacidae > Cherax > Cherax quadricarinatus. The sequence continues at coordinate 3,232,259 of NC_091329.1, forward strand.
CCTCAAGATGTAGGAGTAATATACCTCAAGATGGAGGAGTAATATACCTCAAGATGGAGGAGTAATATACCTCAAGATGGAGGAGTAATATACCTCAAGATGGAGGAGTAATATAGCTCAAGATGGAGGAGTAATATAGCTCAAGATGGAGGAGTAATATACCTCAAGATGGAGGAGTAATATAGCTCAAGATGGAGGAGTAATATAGCTCAAGATGGAGGAGTAATATAGCTCAAGATGGAGGAGTAATATACCTCAAGATGGAGGAGTAATATAGCTGAAGATGGAGGAGTAATATACCTCAAGATGGAGGAGTAATATACCTCAAGATGGAGGAGTAATATAGCTCAAGATGGAGGAGTAATATACCTCAAGATGGAGGAGTAATATACCTCAAGATGGAGGAGTAATATACCTCAAGATGGAGGAGTAATATAGCTCAAGATGGAGGAGTAATATAGCTCAAGATGGAGGAGTAATATAGCTCAAGATGGAGGAGTAATATAGCTCAAGATGGAGGAGTAATATACCTCAAGATGGAGGAGTAATATACCTCAAGATGGAGGAGTAATATAGCTCAAGATGGTGGGGTAATACGGAGCAAGATGGAGGGGTAATACGGAGCAAGATGGAGGGGTAATACGGAGCAAGATGGAGGGGTAATACGGAACAAGCTGGAGGGGTAATACGGAGCAAGATGGAGGGGTAATACGGAGCAAGATGGTGGGGTAATACGGAGCAAGATGGTGGGGTAATACGGAGCAAGATGGTGGGGTAATACGGAGCAAGATGGTGGGGTAATACGGAGCAAGATGGTGGGGTAATACGGAGCAAGATGGTGGGGTAATACGGAGCAAGATGGAGGGGTAATACGGAGCAAGATGGTGGGGTAATACGGAGCAAGATGGTGGGGTAATACGGAGCAAGATGGTGGGGTAATACGGAGCAAGATGGAGGGGTAATACGGAGCAAGATGGAGGGGTAATACGGAGCAAGATGGAGGGGTAATACGGAGCAAGATGGAGGGGTAATACGGAGCAAGATGGTGGGGTAATACGGAGCAAGATGGAGGGGTAATACGGAGCAAGATGGTGGGGTAATACGGAGCAAGATGGTGGGGTAATACGGAGCAAGATGGTGGGGTAATACGGAGCAAGATGTTGGGGTAATACGGAGCAAGATGGTGGGGTAATACGGAGCAAGATGGTGGGGTAATACGGAGCAAGATGGAGGGGTAATACGGAGCAAGATGGTGGGGTAATACGGAGCAAGATGGAGGGGTAATACTGAACAAGGTGGAGGGGTAATACAGAGCAAGATGGTGGGGTAATACGGAGCAAGATGGTGGGGTAATACGGAGCAAGATGGAGGGGTAATACGGAGCAAGATGGTGGGGTAATACGGAGCAAGATGGTGGGGTAATACGGAGCAAGATGGTGGGGTAATACGGAGCAAGATGGTGGGGTAATACGGAGCAAGATGGTGGGGTAATACGGAGCAAGATGGTGGGGTAATACGGAGCAAGATGGAGGGGTAATACGGAGCAAGATGGAGGGGTAATACGGAGCAAGATGGAGGGGTAATACGGAGCAAGATGGTGGGGTAATACGGAGCAAGATGGAGGGGTAATACGGAGCAAGATGGAGGGGTAATACGGAGCAAGATGGTGGGGTAATACGGAGCAAGATGGTGGGGTAATACGGAGCAAGATGGTGGGGTAATACGGAGCAAGATGGTGGGGTAATACGGAGCAAGATGGTGGGGTAATACGGAGCAAGATGGTGGGGTAATACGGAGCAAGATGGTGGGGTAATACGGAGCAAGATGGTGGGGTAATACGGAGCAAGATGGTGGGGTAATACGGAGCAAAATGGAGGGGTAATACGGAGCAAGATGGAGGGGTAATACGGAGCAAGATGGTGGGGTAATACGGAGCAAGATGGAGGGGTAATACGGAGCAAGATGAAGGGGTAATACGAAGCAAGATGGAGGGGTAATACGGAGCAAGATGGTGGGGTAATACGGAGCAAGATGGAGGGGTAATACGGAGCAAGATGGAGGGGTAATACGGAGCAAGATGAAGGGGTAATACGAAGCAAGATGGTGGGGTAATACGGAGTAAGATGGTGGGGTAATACGGAACAAGATGGAGGGGTAATACGGAACAAGATGGAGGGGTAATACGGAGCAAGATGGAGGGGTAATACGGAGCAAGATGGTGGGGTAATACGGAGCAAGATGGAGGGGTAATACGGAGCAAGATGGAGGGGTAATACGGAGCAAAATGGAGGTGTAATACGGAGCAAGATGGTGGGGTAATACGGAGCAAAATGGAGGGGTAATACGGAGCAAGATGGAGGGGTAATACGGAGCAAGATGGAGGGGTAATACGGAACAAGATGGAGGGGTAATACGGAACAAGATGGAGGGGTAATACGGAGCAAGATGGAGGGGTAATACGGAGCAAGATGGAGGGGTAATACGGAGCAAGATGGAGGGGTAATACGGAGCAAAATGGTGGGGTAATACGGAGCAAGATGGAGGGGTAATACGGAGCAAGATGGAGGGGTAATACGGAGCAATATGGAGGGGTAATACGGAGCAAGATGAAGGGGTAATACGGAGCAAGATGGTGGGGTAATACGGAGCAAGATGGAGGGGTAATACGGAGCAAGATGGTGGGGTAATACGGAGCAAGATGGAGGGGTAATACGGAGCAAGATGGTGGGGTAATACGGAGCAAGATGGAGGGGTAATACGGAGCAAGATGGTGGGGTAATACGGAGCAAGATGGAGGAGTAATACGGAGCAAGATGGAGGGGTAATACGGAGCAAGATGGTGGGGTAATACGGAGCAAGATGGTGGGGTAATACGGAGCAAGATGGTGGGGTAATACGGAGCAAGATGAAGGAGTAATACGGAGCAAGATGGTGGGGTAATACGGAGCAAGATGGAGGAGTAATACGGAGCAAGATGGAGGAGTAATACGGAGCAAGATGGTGGGGTAATACGGAGCAAGATGAAGGAGTAATACGGAGCAAGATGGTGGGGTAATACGGAGCAAGATGGTGGGGTAATACGGAGCAAGATGAAGGGGTAATACGGAGCAAAATGGAGGGGTAATAAGCACAGGTGAACTAGGTGTTAGTGTACTGACCTGTATTGATTCTTCTGCTGGTTGTGGACCCTGAACTGGCTGGCACCTATTTTCACCCGATGAAGAGGAGGATTAAGAGGAAGAGGATTAGGAGGAGGGGGACTAAGAGGAAGATGAGGACAAAACCCACCCTTGTAAATGCATCACAGGACAAAAAAGATCCCAACTTTAACCTAACCTAACTAGCTGGCCCTGCATGACACTTTTACTGTAGTTTTGTCCAGGTGGGTTAAGTCGTGGGGGAGTTTTGTCCTGTAGAAAATGGAAAGTTTAGGTTCTCAAAAGATTGGAATGCACCTGCTTAAATAATTACCTCAGGTGCACTAGTAGCAGTAGCTATATAGCCAATACGAGATGAATTCAGTGAGGGTCTTAAGATGTCTTATGAGTGTCACTAACAAGTTCAACCACAACAACAGTGTCTCCAGCTTAGATGGTCCTTCTGTCAGAAAGTTCCTCAGTGTTTGGGAATGGATGTGACCTGTTCTTTACCTGACCGCTATAAACTCTCCTTCCCATACCAAGGTCATCTATTTGTGACCTGATGAAGTCCACTGTGTTGGCGAAATGTCCTGAATGAGAGTTTCACCTGTTTCTCCTAACCAACGGGTTTACACTTGCTCCCGTATCTCGGCCTCAGCAGGATATTCCTGTGTGAAAACGAAGTAATTAAAATGGCTCTAGTTAATAAAACTTGGATAATAAAATAGGTAGAGTGATAGATAATGAAATTCAATGTAGTTAAGCGCCACAACAACAATGGAAATAGAAAAAAATAAAAACGTGATGAATGCAGATAAATACTGAAAAGTGACACTGAAATAGTCCTGAACAACAGTGATGCGTCACCAGAGGATCACATCAATTCAGACTTCAAAAATATCTTTCAAATCGATGGATGAAATGTACAAAAAAAAAAGCATTGATGGCATACAGTGGTCCAGAACTGGAATATGCAGCAGTAGTGTGGCGTGCCTAAAATACATGTAGATAAGAGAGACCTGGATCAAAGATATTCTGCCAAACACCACCAGAGATACAAAATAAACATGTTGCCAAGAAAAACTGAAAACGTTCAATATAGACGCAGCAGTTTACATCAGGGAAGATCATACATGATAACGCAGACAGAATTGTAAAAGGATGATATAAAAAACTAAGTTCTTTAGTACCAAGAACAATAAGATGGAACGGGTAGGGTTTGAAACCATGGCGAGTGACTGGTAAAACTCCAGGCCAGTGCGTAAGTCTGGACTGTAAATGTTCTCACTCACCATGGATTCAAACTCCACCCGTTCCGTGGTTTGTTTACTATCGCGTTATTACAATTTCGTGAGTCAGACGAAGAGGGTATAGTCGTGAGCCGAGGAAGAAGCGGTGCAGAAGGGCTGCTGGGAAATGTTGCTGTACACAGTAGTAGACTGCTAAAGTGTGTTCCAGGAGGCATCCGTCAAGGCTCCAGTCCCTAGGAAATATTAAGAAACAATGTAGAGAGAAGACAAGGAACATAGCTCTGCTCATTGAGATGTTTTTTCTCCATACACGCATGGGAGGCAAACTCAATACACATCTTCAAGAGTGGATATGATAAAGCCCGAGAGGCCAGAAATCAGTGATTCCGATCAAAATAGTCTAGGAGGCGGGGCCAAGAGCTGTTAATTGACCCCCGCAAACACAACTCGGCAATTGCACGTATTACGTATTCATCAGTGATGTGTGTGAATAAGAGAGAGAGAGTGAGAGAGAGAGAGAGAGAGAGAGAGAGAAACTGACAGGCACACAAAGAGAGCACGCCAAAATGCTAATATATGCAACATAGCAGCCAACACCTGCCGGAATATGCACAAATACCCACACCTATTTTGATCCCTTCCATTAACCAGGATAGCTAGCATAGCCTCTCCCTCTGTTGCGCGCTCTTCCACCTGTTTACTGTTGCTCTCTCTTCTACCTGTTTATTGTTGCTCTCTCTCTTCCACCTGTTTACTGTTGCTCTCTCTTCTGTCTGTTTACTGCTGCTCTCTTCTATTTACTGCTAGTCTATTCTACCTGCTTGCTTCTTCTCTTCTATATGTCTACTATTCTCTTCTACTTATTTACTGCTGCTCTCTCTTCTACCCACGAGGCACAGATATTAGCAGCAGTTAGCACCAGTCTTGCTCAGGCCGCCTCTAGTTTTTTTTTTTGTTACTCTAAACTTTTCCTTCCCATTGTCTGCCTCTTCTCTCGTTCCTCTCTACCCCTCTGTCGTCCTTCTCTCGTTCCCCTCTGCCGTCCTTCTCTCGTTCCTCTCTACCCCTCTGCCGTCCTTCTCTCGTTCCTCTCTACCCCTCTGCCGTCCTTCTCTCGTTCCTCTCTACCCCTCTGCCGTCCTTTTCTCGTCCCTCTCTACCCCTCTGCCGTCCTTCTCTCGTTCCTCTCTACCCCTCTGCCGTCCTTCTCTCGTCCCTCTCTACTCTGCCGTCCTTCTCTCATTCCTCTCTACCCCTCTGCCGTCCTTCTCTCGTTCCTCTCTACCCCTCTCCCTCTATCCCTGTCAATTCCCATATTTCTCTCTTTCTCCCGTTGACTTGTTAATGACAAGAATAATTGCAAGAATTACGTTTATTACTGTTGTCCATCACACCTCCCTCTCTCCTTGTGTTCATCCTTCCTGTTACTTTCTTCTCCCCTCTCCAGCTTGAGGCTTGACACCAGGCGCACATTGGGGGATCCTGCTCCTCTCTGTGACACTCGTGGTAATATTACTACTCCACGACCTTGGCTTCAGCCACATCAGTAGACTGAGGCTCGAGCCTCCACAGTTCCTTGTAATTAATAACCTCCACACAGGTTTAGCGTTTCATATATGGGCACTAGTGGCATTGTTTATAAGTCGTGAGGTGCCTTCCTGATACTCTCGTCTTGAGAAATATTACCATCCTCCTAAATGAATATTACCACCGCTTTAAATGTTACAACTGTCCTAAATAAATATTACCACTGTCTACCCTGTGGAATTGGAACTACCGTCCTCTTCCTCGAATCAAACGTGATTACCTCCCATTTCCCAGGCTCTGTATGATCCCTACGGGTTTGACTTTTCGCAGTAAATATAATGTACATTCCCTTTCCTTTTCTCACCAGTGTGTTTGCGTGCAAGCAGCAGTAACAGCCTCGTAGATCAGGTCTTGATGCACCAGGAGGCTTGGGTCGCTGGGGCGTTGACCCCCAAAAAACATCTTTCAGATACCTTTTTTTCTTTGTCTGTTCCGATCTTCTCTTCCTCTTCTCTCCCTTCCTCCCTCCTTATTTATTCCAGTTTTCCAGTACATAAATGTTTCTGTTAGATAATTAATGGTTCTCTGTTAGTTGTGGTGGTAGTGGCGGCGGCGGTGTTGGTGGTGATGGTGGCGGCGGTGATGTTGGTGGTGGTAGTGTTGGTGGTGGTAGTGTTGGTGGCAGTGATTGATGGAGACTACAGAGTGGGTAAGTGCTGGGAATGAGGGTGCATGGTACGTGCGTGCCTGAGTTTGCGTGAATGTACGTTCTTGCGTAAGTACTTGCCTGTGTGTGGTTGCAGGGGTCGAGTCTAAGCTCCAAGTCCCGCCTCTCGACTGGCCGCTACTGGTTTCACTCTCGTGGCAGCTTGATCCCTGTCAAAACTATTCTTAAAACTATGTATGGATCCTGCTTCTTCCACTTGTTTGGTTCATTTCACTTCCTAGTGAATATTTCCTAACATTCTTAAGATTCATTTGTGTTTTAAAATTCCAGCTGTACCTTCGTGTACCTGAAACCCTTCTCTCTTGCCCTATTCATCTTGTCTATTCCTCTCAGTATTTTGTACATCGTAATCATGTCACCCGTGCCCCTCAGTTCTGGGACTAGCCTCCGGCAAAAATCTGCACTTTCTAGCTTCTTGACCTGCTTTATCAGATGCGGGTTCCGTACTGGCGCTGCATACTTTTAAGATAAATATCTCCTTGTTGAGGTTCCTGACAGCTACCCTTAAATTTGCCAGTTTTGCTTATACTGAAGCTGTTATTTTGACGTTTACCTCAGGTGAAATGCTCGGAACTATGTTCACTCAGGGTCCTTCTCTTTCAGGGAGGTTTGCAGCATTTGTCTCCCAAGTCTGTACTCTGTTTCCGGTCATCTTTACCCTTTCCGGTTTTCATGGCTTTGCATTTGTTGGGGTTAAGTTGAAACAGCCACTTTCAAGACAACTGTAGCTTGTCCACATCCATATGTAATCTCTCCTCGTCTCCTCCTGATTGTATTCTCGTTAGTTTTACGTCATCTGCGAACAGACACCGTGTTATTACATACACAAGAAACACTTGTCGTTTACGTACACAAGAAACAGTTGGTACAAGTACTGAGCCTTGATGAACTTCACTCGTCATACTCACCCATTCCGACACCTCCCGGACAGTAACTCGCTTTTTCCCATCTTGTTAAATATTCCTTAATCCACTGTAAGGCTTTCCATGTTATTACTGCATGCTTCTCTAGCTTTTGTCCCAGTCTTTTATGAGGTACTGTATGGAGGGAAAGTCTTGATACAATCAAAAAAATATACAGTCTACCCACCTTTATCTCTCCCTCCTGCCTAACTTTCCTTAAGTTGTCGCAAAACTCTAGAATATTTGTGAAACAGGATTTGCCATCTCTAGATCCGTTGCTATTTTATGAATCCTTTCCAGGTACTCCGCTATTCTCCTGATAATCTTCACCATAACCTTACTATGCAGTGACTTAGTAGTTTAATCTTACCTGTCTGTCCCCACTTTTTAATATCAAGACATTTGCTGTTTTCCAGACCTCTGGTAATTTCCCTGTTTTAGTTGACATGTTGAAGTTCGCTGCTAGAGGTTCACACAGTTCTTCTGCTTCTTCTCTCAGAATTCATGGAGAGATGTTTTCTGGTCCCATTGCCTTCAAGGTATGTAGCTCACCTAGTAGTTTCATCATCTCTCCTCCCTTTGTGTGTACTGTGTCCAGTACTTGCTGGTGCACTCTTCCTCTCTGACTCTCGCAATGTTTTTTATTCCAATGAGAATACCTTCCTAAATATTTTGTTCAGCTCCTCGCAGACGTCTTGACTATTCTTGGTGAGCTCCCCTCCTTCCTTCTTAAGCCTTATTACCTGGTCATTCACATTTGTCTTCTCTCTGATGTGACTGTATACTAATTTTGGCTCAGATATGGCGTTTGATATGTTGCTCTCAAATTGTATTCATTTCTGGCTCTTCTGGTCACTTCCCTGTTGGTCCTAGACAAGTGGTGACAACGCTTGCTCCTGCCCCTCCCTGGTGGTCCGAGATCTGTAGTGGCAACACTTGCTCCTGCCCCTCCCTGGTGGTCCAAAACCACTGGTAGCAACATTTTTTCTCTGCTGGACAACTGATGTGAGAAATATCCGATTTTAGTTTTTGACCGTAAGAGAGACTGAAGAATGTGGGAGAATGGGCGAAGAAGGGAGGGGAGTGAATGAAGAGAGGGATAGGAGAGCAGAAACAAGGAGAGTAGGAGGAGAGTTATAGGAAAGGAGAAGCAGGGAGAGAGGAGGATGGAAGATGACCATGCTCACACAAATGACTCGCGCTCTGTGTTTCTGTCCTCAAAACTGTCGTATTGTTTACCGTCTTGGGGTCGTTTTCTCTGTTACAAGAGTGGTTGTTATAATACTCATTAGGATACAAGTATCTCCTGACACGGGTCTTAATCATATAGATGACCCGTATAAGATTATTAGTGGTTGCCGGCTTCTGTCTCGTCCCTCTTTCTCAGCCAAATAGACGAAGACAAGGACTATAAGTAGTCATTAGCAATAACGTTACGTACACTAAACAGTGTGCAGCTGGGAGTAGCAAAACACTGCTAGGTTTGATAGAGCTGTCGAAGACACATACTGAAGCGCATCTCTCAGACCACACCTTCAATATTGTGTCCAGGTTGTCCCCAAATTACTGTACATGCAGGACTAAGATTAATTAGAGAGGGTGCAGAAGAGGGTAACAGAGGTGTCTTCATTACCACGTAGAGGAGGAGCTCTTGAAATCGTCACATGTATGGAAGAGTATTATTATAATAAAAAAGAAGCGCTAAACCACAAGGGCTATACAGCGCTACATGTATGGAAGAAAGATCCACGAGATATTAAAGAATTTTTTTCTTTCTTGGGGAATGGAGACTACGAGATCTGATGGACAAGACATGAGCAACACATTGGTACCTTAAGTGTTAAAATGTTTCGCCTACACAACAGGCTTCTTCAGTCAAATACAGATTTTTAATACTGGGGACAGTGGAAGAAGTGCAAAGATAATTTTGAAGTGTTCAGTTCCTCAGCCCTTAATGCAGAGGCATGAAGATGGAGACTCATATCCTGGAGCAAGAGGTAAGGTGCGGCAGTTGATGGCTTCACAGGTGGGCAGGTTCCATTAATGGAACTAGGTCATTCTAAACATTGTTTAGCAATAGCAGCATACCATGCTATTGGTGTATGTAACAAGTATGATGGCATACAATATACTGACCAGTTGCTGACTGAGACAGATGTACAATACTTAGGCAACTTTATTGCTGAAATATTTTTCTTATACAGCAGGATTATTCACTTGAACGCAAAGATTTTAATATCGATTCCACTAGTAGCCCCTGCCCACCTGTAATGCCATCTCCGTCTGCTGCACCTCACCTCTTGCTCCAGTATATGAGCTTTTAACTTCATTCTTATATTTTAGGCTATAAGACTGATCACCTTCAATCAAAGTTAAGGGACACTGGTCAAGCTTTCCTAGAGTAAAATTTGGATTAATTTTAGTGTGTATGGGTTATTTGCCCTTTTTACGAAAAAAAAAATGGAAAAAAGTACAATATTGTTTTTCGTGAAATAATTTCTGAGCGCCTCAACTGATTGGCTTCAGTCCTTCAGCACTGATTATCTTGGTAACATAACTTGTGTACAGCTTAAACTTAATGTTAATGTGTTGGTATATTTTAATATATTGGGCTCTGAAATAGAGCAAGAAAACGCCTCTTCAGTTGACCTTCAAAGCTGCTGCTGGTGTTTCTTAATGTAAAGGTTGAATTTAGTTTTGGGCAATGTATGTTATAATTTGTTGTTATTGAAGAAATTGCAATAATAATTTCCATTTGATAATTTGCGACTAGCTCTTCTGATTAGCTGCAGAAGCTGGTGTTTAACTCAACATCAATGGAAATATGTTACTCTCTCTGACTTGGGGTTTTCCTAGGTAATTTACATATCTTACTATGTATGATACTTTGTGTAACTGTATTTATGTACCTGTACTTAAACTGTAAGTTTAACTGCGTTATAAATTTGTTGTACTTTGTACAGTGGCGTGATAGGCAACGCTGTCGCTTCACACACTGTCCGTAGTTCGATCCCCGGCAAGGGTGGGAACATTGGGTATATTTCCTTACACCTGTTGTCCCCGTTCACCTAGCAAGTAGGTAGGTACCTGGGTGTTAGTCGACTGGTGTGGGTTGTATCGTGGGTGGTGGTGGACAAGATTTAAGGACTCAATGGAAATAAGACAGACAATCCTCGATGACGCCCTGACTTTCTTGGGTTATCCGAGGCGGGGAAACCTGCCTCGGATCGTGCAGCGACAGAAACACATCTACGCACCCACACACACATGGTGGGTGTGTGTGCGTGTTGCCGCACAAGTGTAGGTATAGTGGTGCCCAACTTGCTTATTGGTAAGGTACTGGCGGGTAGTTTTTTCTATTTTTTTTTAGCGTGACAGATATCCACTTCCTGAGCGTGGCAGATATCCTCTGCCACAAACAACTTCCCTTAGCGACCGCCCCTTTTTCCTGTTGTCTCCTGCGCTGCTTCTTTTCGTTGTCTTTCCTGTTGCATCCTGTTTGCCTCCTCCACTGGAGGATGCAAACAGGCTACAACAGGGTTGGAAACATTAGGGAACAGTTGTTCCCTAATGTTTCCAACTGTTTGTAACTGTGGTGGTGGTCACTACCACCACTACAGAGTGGCCCGGTGGCCTGGTGGCTAAAGCTCCCGCTTCACACACGGAGGGCCCGGGTTCGATTCCCGGCGGGTGGAAACATTTCGACACGTTTCCTTACACCTGTTGTCCTGTTCACCTAGCAGCAAATAGGTACCTGGGTGTTAGTCGACTGGTGTGGGTCGCATCCTGGGGGACAAGATTAAGGACCCCAATGGAAATAAGTTAGACAGTCCTCGATGACGCACTGACTTTCTTGGGTTATCCTGGGTGGCTAACCCCCCGGGGTTAAAAATCCGAACGAAATCTTATCTCTTATCTTATCTTATCAATTAACAGATATCATACCCCCTCACTAATTCCCCCCTTCCAACAGTTCCACGCTGTCATAACTTCGCGAACGAATACAAAAATCAATACAATAACAAACGCAAATTTTAATCAAATAAGTTTCCCTAGTGTTTAGAAGAAACAAAAAAAAAATCACAATGATAATACACAAATGTGTATTATCATTGTATATTAATACATCCCCCCCTTTCTCTTTCCTCTCCCATTCCTCCTCCTCTTCCGCCTCCCCTCCCTCCTGCACTTCCCCTTCCTCGTCCCCCACTTCCTCCTCCCCAAATGGCTTTACATACGCAATTTTAATTAAGTTTTGTTTATATTACGCCTGATAATGAGCTTTCATTAGGGTGGAATTTGCGTGTGGGGCTCCCACACGAGGCCGCAAACAAGCGTCGGGTAGTTGGCTCGTTAGATGGGTAATTTGTAGCTATATAGCTCATCACGGCTGCCAAAAATAGTTCATATATTTGAACAAACAGGTTCATATATTTTGTGTATGTTAGATTAAAGTGTTTTTGTTTTCTGTTTTTGTGTTTTAAGCTATGATGCTATATATTGTGATCGTGTGTGTGGGGGGGGGGGGGGAAGGAAGTTCCAGCTCCTGGTCCGACTGTGTGGGGTTGGGGTGTTCACTTGAAGGACGTTTCCGGGAGTCAACGCCCCCGCAGCCCGTTCCCAGACCAGGCCTGGAGGATCAAGGCCTGATCAACCAGGCTGTCACTGCTGGTAGCACACCCACTCCAACGTACAAACCACAGTCCAGCTAAATATTTTATTTCCCACATGATACATCGTTCTACAAAGTTGAACGACATTATCCAACACTACACATGGAAAGTCTCCAGTTATACCCGACATTTCAGACAATCTATAACCAGAGACTAATACAACATGGTTGTATACACACACAAACTTATGTTCCAAGATGTTAAAGGCATACATAAAATACAAGTAATTCTAACGAGTATAACAAATATACATCAAAGTACATTAAAAGTGTAACTTATCAGAAATACTGGATTTTCCGGCATATAAGGCGCACGATCATATGGGACATGCAAGACAGTGTTTGCAACCATTTGTAACAACGTTAGTAAACAACTGCTAAAACCTAACCCAAAGTGTACCATTGACCCTGATCTTGAGCATATAGGGCGCAGGCTGATTTTCCAAGACTTTTTTTTTTGTTGGGGAAAAAAAGGTGCGCCTTGTATACCGGTGCGCCTTGTATACCGGACAACACGGTGTTAATCGAGGCAAATACCAGCTGCATGTTCTCGGCTGTAATGTTTTAAAGTTAATTTTAAAGTTACAAAGTTAATTATAATGAGTCTGTAAAGTGACAAAGCTCAGTACAGTCTACTGAAACATCACTGCTCAGTACAGTATAGTGAATCACTGCTCAGTACAGTATAGTGAATCACTGCTCAGTACAGTATAGTGAATCACTGCTCTGATGGATAAACCAATACAACAACAGTAAAGATCATTTTCAACTGGAGTAACTGATCTACTAGTGTCTAGACATAATACGCTGCCATGTTTCATGTCACCTGTTAAGAAATATGATAAGATAAGATTTTGTTCGTATTTTTAATCCCGGAGGGTTAGTCACCCAGAATAACACAAAAAAGTGTGTCATCGAGGACGTCCAGGTACCTACTTGCTTGCTAGTTGAACAGGGACAGCAGGTGTAAGGAAACACGTTGAATGTTGTCAGTGGTCCACTGGAACAGTTGGTCTATAGCAGCTTGGATTATTATTATTATTATTATAATCAAGGGGGAAGCGCTAAACCCGTAGGATTATACAGCATAGCAGCTTGGAGGTTTGTTGTCTTCTATGGATGGCACAGATTCTAGTTTCATCTGTAGAGGATGATACAGTGCTATGATTTATGTCATGTCTCTGTCAAATATGAGAATTAGAGAAGTGGGGCGAATTCAGTGCCTTGGGGGACAAAACTTTTCACTGCAACAACCTCTGATTTCACTTTATTTGCTATTACTCTTTGGATTCTATTAAGAAGTTAAATGTTTATCTGCCCACCTTCCCAGTAACTTACTTTGCATAAATTTTGTGCGTATTTACACCATGGTTGCACTTGTCAGTGCCTTCGGCAGACTTGTGTACGCTACATCTACATTGGCTTGTCTTCTAGTGTATCTAGGACCATAGTCGCAATGATACAGCAGTTGTGAGAAGCATCCTGTTCTGAAATCATGTTGACTTGGATTGTGCAGTTGCAGTTGACTGATGTAGTGTGTCTAGCTTCCTGTGTTCGCCTAACTCTTACGAACCGACCTTACTGTCAGACTCACTCCTAAAACCGTGTCTGGTATTTGCTTCCACTCCACTTCAATCGCCAAATAGCATTTAGTATTCTGAGGCTAGATTTAAGGTAACATATCACAACAAAATGGAAAATAAAATGACAACAGAAAATTTAAGTCTTTGATTGAAACACGACTTAATAATGGTTTATGACAGATTGAAACGTTTGGTATTTAATTTTAGTGTACATTTCAGTGACGTTTGTGCGTAATTTTGTTATATTTGTAAATTTGGATAAACTCTGAGTGTGAACTCCCCTAGTTGTGGTTACAGGGGTCGATTCACAGCTCCTGGCCCCGCTACTGTGTGTGTACTCACCTATTTGTGGTTGCAGGGGTCGAGTCTTAGCTGTGTGTGTGTGCAAATGATTAGTTTTAGTGTACGTGTGAGTGATGTCTTTAGTTAGTGTCCATATCTTACTGTTGGTCCAGGGTAAAAATGTCTTAGGCGAGAAATATCCTTGTTGTAAATCTTGGAATGTTGCCTTGAGGGAGCAGTTCATCTCAGCCTCTCCCCCTCCCCTTTAACCCTCCCCCCCTCTTAACCTTCTCATCCCATCCTCCTCCCCAGCACGAGTTATTTGCTGCGTGTGTTGCTTCTCTAAGCCTGGGCATGCCTACATTCCCCCTCCCTCCCTCTCTCCTCTACTCACCTGCTTTCTCCTCTTCCATTCACCTGGTTCCACCCTCCCCCAACCGTTTCCTCCTACCTTCTCTCTAATACCGTTTTCCTACCTTCTTCCCTAACACACTTCCTTCCCCTACCTTCTTTCACCCTCTCACACCTTCCCCTACCTTCTTTCACCCTCTCACACCTCCTGCTACCTTATACCCCCCTCCTCTCTCCTTTTGCTCAACTCCGTCTCCGCTAACTGATCCATCCTCCACCTGACCCTCCCTCACCACCTCACCCTCCCTCACCACCTCATCCTCCACCTGACCCTCCCTCACCACCTCATCCTCCACCTGACCCTCCCTCACCACCTCATCCTCCACCTGACCCTCCCTCACCACCCCATCCTCTTCCTTACCCTCCCTCACCACCTCATCCTCCACCTGACCCTCCCTCACCGTCTCATCCTCCACTTGACCCTCCCTCATCCTCCTGTGTGTGTGTACTCACCTACCTACTCACCTAATTGTGGTTGCAGAGGTCGAGACTCAGCTCCTGGCCCCGCCTCTTCACTGACCGCTGCTAGGTCCTCCCTCTCCCTGCTCCATGAGTTTTATCATACCTCGTCTTAAGACTATGTATAGTTCCTGCCTCCACTACATCGCTTGCCAGACTATTCCACTTCCTAACTACTCTATGACTGAAGAAATACTTCCTAACATCCATTTGACTCATCTGAGTCTTCAACTTCCAATTGTGACCTCTTGTTTCTGTGTCCCCTCCCTGGAACATCTTGTCTTTGTCCACCTTGTCTATTCCGCGCAATGTCTCCCCAGACCCTCCTGTCCTCCAGTGTCGTCAGGCCGATTTCCCTTAACCTTTCTTCATAGGACATTCCTCTTAGCTCTGGAACTAACCTTGTCGCAAACTTTTGCACTTTCTCTAATTTCTTGACGTGCTTGATCAAGTGCGGGTTCCAAACAGGCGCTGCATACTCCTGTATGGGCCTGACGTACACGGTGTACAGTGTCTTGAACGATTTCTTACTAAGGTATCGGAATGCTGTTCTCAGGTTTGCCAGGCGCCCATATGCTGCAGCAGTTATCTGGTTGATGTGTGCTTCCGGAGACATGCTCGGTGTTATACTCACCCCAAGATCTTTCTCTTTGAGCGAGGTTTGCAGTCTTTGGCCACCTAGCCTATACTCCGTCTGCGGTCTTCTGTGCCCTTCCACGATCATCATGACTTTGCATTTGGCGGGATTAAATTCGAGAAGCCAGTTGCTGGACCAGGTGTCCAGTCTGTCCAGGTCTCTTTGAAGTCGTACTCACCTATTTGTACTCACCTATTTGTGGTTGCAGGGGTCGAGTCACAGCTCCTGGCCCCGCCTCTTCGCTGATTGCTACTAGGTCCTCTCTCTCCCTGCCCCATGAGCTCTATCATACCTCGCCTTAAAACTATGTATGGTTCCTGCCTCCACCACATCACTTTCTAGGCTATTCCACGGCCTGACTACTCTATGACTGAAGAAATACTTCCTAACATCCCTTTGATTCATCTGAGTCTTCAACTTCCAATTGTGACCTCTTGTGTCTGTGTCCCATCTCTGGAACATCCTGTCTTTGTCCACCTCGTCTATTCCGCGCAGTATTTTATATGTCGTTATCATGTCTCCCCTGACCCTCCTGGCCTCCAGTGTCGTCAGGCCGATTTCCCTCAACCTTTCTTCATAGGACAATCCCCGTAGCTCTGGGACTAGTCTTGTTGCAAACCTTTGCACTTTCTCTAATTTCTTGACGTGCTTGACTAGGTGTGGATTCCAAACTGGTGCTGCATACTCCAGTATGGGCCTGACGTAGATGGTGTACAGAGTCTTAAACGAATCCTTACTGAGGTATCGGAACGCTATCCGTAGGTTTGCCAGGCGCCCGTATGCTGCAGCAGTTATCTGATTGATGTGCGCCTCAGGAGATATGCTCGGTGTTATACTCACCCCCAGATCTTTTTCCTTTAGTGAGGTTTGCAGTCTTTGGCCATCTAAACTATATTGTGTCTGCGGTCTTCTTTGCCCTTCCCCAATCTTCATGACTTTGCATTTGGCAGGGTTAAATTCAAGGAGCCAGTTGCTGGACCAGGCTTGTAGCCTGTCCAGATCTCTTTGTAGTCCTGCCTGATCCTCGTCCGATTCGATTCTTCTCATTAACTTCACATCGTCTGCAAACAAGGACACTTCTGAGTCTATCCCTTCCGTTATGTCGTTCACGTATACCAAGAACAGCACAGGTCCTAGGACTGACCCCTGTGGAACCCCGCTTGTCACAGGCGCCCACTCTGACACCTCGTCGCGTACCATGACTCGTTGTTTCCTCCCTGTCAGATATTCTCTGATCCATTGCAGTGCCTTTCCTGTTATGTGTGCCTGGTCCTCTAGCTTTTGCAGTAACCTCTTGTGAGGAACTGTGTCGAAAGCCTTCTTGCAGTCCAAAAATACGCAGTCGATCCACCCCTCTCTCTCTTGTCTTACTTCTGTCACCTTGTCATAAAACTCTAGTAGGTTTGTGACACAGGATTTTCCTTCCCTGAAACCGTGCTGGTTGTCAATTATACACTTGTTTCTTTCCAGGTGCCCCACCACTCTCCTCCTGATGATCTTCTCCATGACCTTGCATACTATACACACACGTTAGAGATACAGGTCTGTAGTTTAGTGCCTCATGTCTGTCTCCCTTTTTAAAAATTGGGACTACATTTGCCATTTTCCATACCTCAGGGAGTTGCCCAGTTTCAAATGATGTGTTGAAGATCTTTGTTAATGGCTCACACAATATCTCTGCTCCCTCTTTAAGGACCCATGGAGAGATGTTGTCTGGTCCCACCGCCTTTGAGGTGTCAAGTTCGCATAGCAGCTTCTTCACCTCCTCCTTGGTTATATGTACCTCATCCAGCACTTGCTGGTGTGCCCCCCTGTTCTGATTTCTTGGAGTCCTACTGGTTTCCACTGTAAATACCTCTTTAAATCTTGTGTTGAGCTCCTGACATACCTCTTGGTCGTTTCTTGTGAATTCCCCATCACCCTTCCTCAGTCTGATTACCTGGTCCTTGACTGTTGTTTTCCTCCTGATGTGGCTGTACAACAGCTTCGGGTCAGTCTTTACTTTTGATGCTATGTCATTTTCATATTGTCTCTGAGCCTCCCTTCTTATCTGTACATATTCGTTTCTGGCTCTTCGGCTGATTTCTTTATTTTCCTGAGTTCTCTGTCTTCTGTACCTTTTCCATTCTCTAGTACACCTAGTTTTTGCCTCCCTACACCTTTGGGTGAACCAAGGACTCGTTCTGTTCTTCCCATTATTTCTGTTTCCCTTGGGAACAAACCTCTCCTCTGCCTCCTTGCATTTTGTTGCTACATAGTCCATCATTTCTTGTACTGGTTTTCCTGTCAGTTCCCTCTCCCACTGAATGTCTTGAAGGAAGTTCCTCATGCCTGAGTAGTTCCCCCTTTTGTAATTTGGTTTTTCCCAGCCTATTCCTGCTACTCTCTCCACTTGGAGCTCAACTATGTAGTCGAAGCACAGAACCACATGATCACTAGCTCCCAGGGGCCTTTCATACATGATACCCTCGATGTCCGAACTACTCATGGTGAATACAAGGTCCAACCTTGCTGGTTCATCCTCTCCTCTCTCTCTGGTAGTGTCTCTAACATGTTGATGCATGAGGTTCTCCAGTACCACTTCCATCATCTTGGCTCTCCATGTTTCGAGACCCCCATGGGTGTGTGTGTGTGTGTGTGTGTGTGTGTGTGTGTGTGTGTGTGTGTGTGTGTGTGTGTGTGTGTGTGAGTGAGTAAAAGTCAAGTTTTGGAGTATAGGTTTCATTAATAAATGTTGTATATCCAGGAGAAAGTGCTAAACTTGCAGGGATTATACAGCACCAGAGAAAAGTAACCAAATCAACCAAAACATCTGCTAACTAGTTTTATTATGTGGCCTCTAGGCTCTTATTTCTGCCAATCCATAAAATCATCTTATCTCTCAATATTAACCAAATCAGCCAAAACATCTACTAATTAGTTTTACTATGTGACCTCCTGGCTTTTAATTCTGCCAATCCATAAAATATTACCACCTTTACCATTACTTGTAAGGTAGATTTTGTGTGTAATTTCAAGATTATTTTACCGACCCCTACTCCACCTTACTACCTCTCACTTGTATTAAGTTTAATTAAGATTGTAAAACAGTTAACCGAAACTTGTCTAGTTTTAAGTATAGTTACTATGTACTATTATCTTATCTAGTTTTAATTAGTTACTATGTACGTATTAGGATTAGTTTGCCCAAAATGCCTCGGCGTGATAGTGGCTATCTTTGTACTCAGAGCAAATCAAAATTGTAATTACACATTGTAACCTTTACAAAGAAATAAACTTTACTTTACTAGGCAGGATTGATCTCAGTAAAGGAAGGGTCAAGAGCAACTATTCTCTGCAGATTCTTCATTTTGGATATAACTTTGACAGTAAAAGTTGTCTAAAACATCATGTTATATCTAGAGTCTGACTTAATTTTCTTTTGGACTTAACACACATGGCCTCATCAGATCTTAGGCACATCACCTACGGGTTTACCGCATGACTGTCAATGTAGGTTATATCATGACTCCCACTTTTGACCCGGTACCACAGTAAATACCATGGCACGTACCACAGAAAATACCACAGTAAACTACATTAAATAAAACAGGAATATACAATGTAGAAAATACTGCAATATATATTGTAGTAGTAGAAGTGGAACAGAATTCTTCCTCCGTAAGCCATGCATGTTGTAAGAGGCGAGTAAAATGCCGGAAACAAGGGGCTAGTAACCCCTTCTCTTGTATAAATTACTAAATTTAAAAAGAGAAGCTTTTGTTTTTCTTTTTAGGTCACCCTGCCTCAGTGGGATACGGCCAATTTGTTGAAAGAAAGAAAAAGATATTATATATATATATATATATATATATATATATATATATATATATATATATATATATATATATATATATATATATATATATATATATATATATATATAGAGGGGAATGTATGAGAGTATAGTTTTACCAATGCTCTTATATGGGTGTGAAGCATGGGTGATGAATGTTGCAGCGAGGAGAAGGCTGGAGGCAGTGGAGATGTCATGTCTGAGGGCAATGTGTGGTGTGAATATAATGCAGAGAATTCGTAGTTTGGAAGTTAGGAGGAGGTGAGGGATTGCCAAAACTGTTGTCCAGAGGGCTGAGGAAGGGTTGTTGAGGTGGTTCGGACATGTAGAGAGAATGGAGCGAAACAATGACTTCAAGAGTGTATCAGTCTGTAGTGGAAGGAAGGCGGGGTAGGGGTCGGCCTAGGAAAGGTTGGAGGGAGGGGGTAAAGGAGGTTTTGTGTGCGAGGGGCTTGGACTTCCAGCGGGCATGCGTGAGCGTGTGTGATAGGAGTGAATAGAGACAAATGGTTTTTAATACTTGACGTGCTGTTGGAGTGTGAGCAAAGTAACATTTATGAAGGGGTTCAGGGAAACCGGCAGGCCGGACTTGAGTCCTGGAGATGGGAAGTACAGTGCCTGCACTCTGAAGGAGGGGTGTTAATGTTGCAGTTTAAAAACTGTAGTGTAAAGCACCCTTCTGGCAAGACAGTGATGGAGTGAATGATGGTGAAAGTTTTTCTTTTTCGGGCCACCCTGCCTTGGTGGGAATCGGCCAGTGTGCTAATAAATAAAATAAAATACATACATACATACATACATACATACATATATACACATATACACAGTGGAACTTCGGCTTACGAACGCCCCACCATGAGAATTTTTCAGGATACAAACCGTCGTTCTGTTGATTTTTTGCTTCTGGATATGAACGAAATTTCAGGATGCAAACTTCCCCATCAAGGGAGGTTCCTTAACCCTTAAACTGTCCAACCAGATCTACGTTCACATGCGTAGTGCTCCAAAAGTAGATCTATGTTTTTTTTACATATTTTCAAATATAACAAAAAAAAATGTAGATCTAAGTTTTTTACATGTTTTTAAATGTAAAAAAAAAAAAAGTCTACATTTTTTTACATACTTTCAAATGTTGAAAAAACGTAGATCAACGTTTGGACAGTTTAAGGGTTAAATAAGTAAATAAATAAATAAAATATTTATTTTTTTGCAAAGGTTACAATGTGTGTTTACATATAATATGATTGGAGCAAAGAAAGCCTCTATCATGCTGAGGCATTTCAGGCATATTAACCTAATACTAATAGATTACTTATGTTTAGACAGGTGAAAAGTGTGCACGTAGGAAGAAGCCTATAATTACACCACGTTTGGTTTTGGTGTCTTGGTGAGAGTAGAAGTGGAGAAGATCGTTTTGGTTGGTGGGTTTTCGATAGACTTTAAAACGAAGTTCGTTGTCAGCTTTGCAGAGCAGAACATCAAGGAAAGGAAGAGTGTTGTCGACTTCTTCAAGTGTGAACTGGATTGAAGGCTCGACCTGGTTGAGCTTGTCTTGGAGAGCTTGAACGTTGAAGCGTTTAGGAGTTATGAGGAGAATGTCGTCAACATAACGGAGCCAGGTGACAGACGAAGGAATAATGGTGGAGAAACGTTCGGCTTCTAGATGTTCCATGTATAGGTTCGCCAGGACTGCACTGAGTGGCGAACCCATGGGTAGTCCAAAAGTCTGCTGAAAGAGGTGATTTTCGAAAGAGAAACACGTAAAGCCAACACATAGTTCAACAAGGTCGATGAAATCGCTGGCTGGAATGGGAAGATCAAGTGAATCATCAATTTTCCTGCGCAAAAGATCGATGGCTTGTGTAGTAGGTACTTTGGTGAATAGGGAAGTCACGTCAAGGCTGGAAAGTTTCTTGTTCCTGATGTTGATGTTGCGAATGCGATTGAGAAGATCACCCGAGTGTTTGAGATGTGCTGGACTGATAGTGCCCAAGAGTTTAGAGAGGTGTTTTGCGAGAATTCCTGAGAGCTGGTGGGGAGCACTGCCTATTCCAGAGGATATGGGCCTCAGTGGGATACCAGGCTTGTGAGTCTTTGGCAGGCCGTACATTCTGGCAGGTCTGGGGTTGCTGGGCATGGTGTGCAGAAGTTTCTTCCCTTGTTGTGAGCCCCTTAGAATGTGGCGAGTCCTTTGAAGAAAAGTTTTAGTAAGGTTGTCCACTTGGTTAGTCGTGAGAGGTTTGTAGGTATCTGGGTCATTAAGTAGATTGAGCATTTTGTTCCTGTAATCGTCAGTGTTCATGATAACAACACCACCTCCTTTATCAGCGGTGGTGACCCTGATGGTCGTGTCTTCTGCTAAACCTTTGAGTGCATTGATGTAACGTCGAGGTATGACTGGGGAGCTGCGTGTTGAGATGGCTGCTGAGATGATGCCTTGAAGATAGCCTTTTTGGAAGTCGGAGTCATTGTGTCTGTAGTTTTTGGCGATGAAATTGAGGTCTTGTTTTGGTTTCGTAATTCCTGTTGCGAATTTGAGGCCTAAGCTGAGGGCTTCAGTTTCTGTGGTTGGCAGTGGATGAGATGAAAGATTTTGAATAATTTCAGGTCTTCCTAAACTTTTCCAATTACTATTATCGCAGAGTGTTTGTAGTTTCCTAGCAAGTCTGATCTTCTGTTGAACATTCGCTGTGGTAACTCTGCTGCGAATGATTTCAGCGGTGTGTCTGTTCATGTTGCCCCGGAGTGTTGTGCCTAGTGTTCTGGCTTGGAGAAAAGCTTCCTTTGTAGCATTGTTTAAGTCATCTGCACACTCTTCAAGGTAGGTCCGAGCTGTAGCGGAGAAAGGTGGCTTGATGTTGGCAATTTGAGGAGGAGTAGATCTTGGTAAGACCATTTCTTGGATGCAATCATGAAGAAAATTGTGTCTGTTGCGAAGTGAGTAAGCTTTTAGAAGAAGGTCCAGGTATTCTCTGTGTGAAGGATCCATTTCTACTGCAGTGTTTGACACGATGGAAATAAATGGTATAAAATACCGACACAATGGAAATATAAACACAAATGCAGTATAATGTGATCCTTTATTGACAACGTTTCACCCACACAGTGGGCTTTTTCAAGTCACACACGGATCTATCTGGGGTTGGAAGGTACGAGAGTATTTATAGTCATGTTGAGGTCAGGTGGAGAATGCTGCAGCTGATGATCTACCAGGTGGGGTTATAGAGTCTTGGGTAGCTTGGCAGGGGTATTGGACAAGTTTTGAGTAGACCTTCTGCAGTGTTCTATGTTCTTATGTGGGATAGCGATGAAGAAGTTTCTTGGCGAGTGGTTCAGCTATGTTATAGAAGCCATTGTTCTGGTTGAAATTGTTGGTTGTAGAGATGAGCGATGATTCCAGGATTCTTCTGTATTGAGTGTTGTCTTCTGTGGCTATAAGTCTTGAGTTTCTGTAGTTAACTAAATGGTTGTGTGAATTGCGATGTTGTACACAGGCATTCCTTGTATCGTCAGTCCTGCTTGCATATTGGTGTTCTGAAATACGTGTTTGGAGGTCTCTTGATATTTCGCCCACATATAATTTGTTGCAGTCATTACAAGGGATTATGTATACCCCTGCAGAGGATGGAGGCTTGTCCTGTCTACTACTGGTGATGTCCTTGATGGTCGTGGTTGTGGAGGTAGATACTTGGAATGATGTTTTGGCAAAGATGTTGGAAACATGTTTGGCAATGGAGTTGGTTGGGAGGACTATGTATCTCTTCTCGGCAGTGTCTTCTCTGGGTGTGTTGAAGATGTTTGATGCCCGCCGTCTGCAGTCTCTGATGAAGTGACGAGGATAGTGGAGTTTAGAAAATACTTGTTCAATTATAGTGCATTCTTCCTCAAGGAACTCATTGCTGCAGATTCTGAGTGCACGTAGGAAGAAGCCTATAATTACACCACGTTTGGTTTTGGTGTCGTGGTGAGAGTAGAAGTGGAGAAGATCGTTTTGGTTGGTGGGTTTTCGATAGACTTTAAAACGAAGTTCGTTGTCAGCTTTGCAGAGCAGAACATCAAGGAAAGGAAGAGTGTTGTCGACTTCTTCTTCAAGGAATTCTCGCAAAACACCTCTCTAAACTCTTGGGCACTATCAGTCCAGCACATCTCAAACACTCGGGTGATCTTCTCAATCGCATTCGCAACATCAACATCAGGAACAAGAAACGTTCCAGCCTTGACGTGACTTCCCTATTCACCAAAGTACCTACTACACAAGCCATCGATCTTTTGCGCAGGAAAATTGATGATTCACTTGATCTTCCCATTCCAGCCAGCGATTTCATCGACCTTGTTGAACTATGTGTTGGCTTTACGTGTTTCTCTTTCGAAAATCACCTCTTTCAGCAGACTTTTGGACTACCCATGGGTTCGCCACTCAGTGCAGTCCTGGCGAACCTATACATGGAACATCTAGAAGCCGAACGTTTCTCCACCATTATTCCTTCATCTGTCACCTGGCTCCGTTATGTTGACGACATTCTCCTCATAACTCCTAAACGCTTCAACGTTCAAGCTCTCCAAGACAAGCTCAACCAGGTCGAGCCTTCAATCCAGTTCACGCTTGAAGAAGAAGTCGACAACACTCTTCCTTTCCTTGATGTTCTGCTCTGCAAAGCTGACAACGAACTTCGTTTTAAAGTCTATCGAAAACCCACCAACCAAAACGATCTTCTCCACTTCTACTCTCACCACGACACCAAAACCAAACGTGGTGTAATTATAGGCTTCTTCCTACGTGCACTCAGAATCTGCAGCAACAGGTAAAAAGTGTACTAGTAGTGGTTACCAATGTTTTGCTGATGGTGGCACCAACTACTGGCTGCCTTTTGAAGTTTCTCCTTACTGTTATTATTATTACTGTTATATTGTATTATTATTGTTATTGTTATAATAATAATAATAATTATTATTATTATTAGTAGTAGTAGTAGTATGTACATGGTGAGGGGGCTCTTGATCTAGGGAACTGGATCTGTGCTCCAGGTCCCTAAATTAATAATACTGTAATGATTATTATTATAATAATACGTATGTACTAATAATAATGATAAATGGTAATGATTACATATAATAACAATATAATAATAACAATATAATAATAACAATAATACTATGTATGTACTGCATATAATTTAGTTTGACAACACCACCACAATGGTCACCAATGTACATGTGCTTACCGAACTACCCTCGCGGTCCAAGGAATTCTCGTGATTTCCTTATGTTTCGTGCAGTTAATTTCTTGCTTTAATTCAATGCAAATCACCCTCTTTTTCTTCTCGGCACCGTCCTTTGCACTTGCTTTCTTAGGACCCATGGTTAGAAGAAAGAAATCTGGCGAATTAGCCAGATTTCTTTCTTCTAACCATGGGTCCTAAGAAAGCAAGTGCAAAGGACGGTGCCGAGAAGAAAAAGAGGATGATTTGCATTGAATTAAAGCAAGAAATCATTGATAAGCATAGACCAGGTACGTAGCGTAATGAGATAAACATAAATATTGTACATAGCAACCACTCTCGCGACCACAATCCTCCTCCCTTCGCCGTCCACGTAATGATATACAGTGGACCCCCGGTTAACGATTTTAATCCGTGCAAGAGGGGTAATTGTTATGCGAAATAATCGTTATGTGAATGAATTTTCCCCATAAGAAATAATGGAAATAAAATTAATCCGTGCAAGACACCCAAAAGTATGAAAAAAAAAAATTTTACCACATGAAATATACATTTTCCCACACACAAAGAGAAGGATACATGCACAATAGTAGAGTAGTACATGCACAGTATATATTGTGCATGTACTAGTCTACTAAATGAAGAATAAATGACACTTACCTTTATTGAAGATGCAGCAATGACTGATGAGACACTGTGTCCTGGGAGTGCCTTTTCCTCCTGAGTACTGTAGGTCCTGTTTGGCATTTTCTTCCAGAACAGGCCTTATCACACTGTGTATGCCACTACGATTCTTAAATCTCTCAAACCAACCTTTGCTGGCTTTAAATTCACCAATATGAGCACTAGTTCCAGGCATTTTTCCCTGTTCACCTGGGTGTTAGTCGACTTGTGTGGGTTGCATCCTGGGAGACAAGATTAAGGACCCCAATGGAAATAAGTTAGACAGTCTTCGATGACACTGACTTTTTTGGGTTATCCTGGGTGGCAAATCCTCTGGGGTTAATTGTTTCTTGGTATTCTCAATAAGCCACACCAACAACGGTGCTACAGCAGCAGCAGCAGCTGACAGTGCAGCAGCAGCAGCAGCTGACAGTGCAGCAGCAGCAGCAGCTGACAGTGCAGCAGCAGCAGCAGCTGTACCACCAATAGTAGCGATGGTTGATTGGGGTTTATTATACAACCTGGCCAGCTCGGAGACATGCACTCCACTTTCATACTTATCAATGATCTTTTTCTTCATCTCTATTGTAATTCTCATCCTTATTGCTGTAGGGTTGGCACTAGAAGCTTTCTTGGGGCCCATGGTCACTTATTTTCCAGAAAAAGCACCGAAAACACTGTAATAATACGAAATATTCCGATTGTATGCTTGGATGTTACCGCGGAGGCTGGCTGGTAAACAATGCCACCGGCGGAACATGTGAGCGTGGCTCAGGCCGCACATTGGACGCGTCTCGGATGAAAATCGGTAAGCGGGTTTTTAAGCGGTATGCGAGGCAAAATTTTTGCAATTAAAGTAAGCGGTATGCGAAATAATCGCTATGTGATGCCATCGTTATGCGGGGGTCCACTGTATTTTATTCATTTTAGAGTATACGTGTATATCAGGTTTCTATGTTTTTTATATTGTTTATTATGTCATATTAGATGAATTGTGACAAATAAATAAGTCGTAGAGTTGATATTAGGGTTATTTTGTCATGCCTCCTGAGAGCAGGAATTTAGCTGGAACGAATTACATTGGACCCCTGCTTATCGATCACCTCCCAATGCGACCAATTATGTAAGTGTATTTATGTAAGTGCATTTGTACGTGTATGTTTGGGGGTCTGAAATGGACTAACCCACTTCACAATATTCCTTATGGGAACAAATTCGGTCAGTACTGGCACCTGAACATACTTCTGAAATGAAAAAATATCGTTAACCGGGGCTCCACTGTAATTGCATTTCATTTCATTTAAATAAAGAAAATTGACCCAGCATACGAACAAATCAGGATACAAACAAGTCCACGGAACGGATTAAATTTGTAAGCCGAGGTTCCACTGTATATATAAACACACACATATACATATACACATATATACCTTTTCCTCACTTAGCGATGTACTTGTTTACCGACGACTCGGACTTACGATGGGCTCTGACCAATATGCATACCTAAATACTGATGTATATTAGAGCTATATATATACACATATATATATACATATACATATATATGTAGCCTTTCCTCACTTAGCAATGTACTCGTTTACCGACGACTCGGACTTATGATGGACTCTCTGACCGATATGCATGCCTAAATACTAATGTACATATATTAAAACTGATTGCCTCTGTTCTGTTATTACAATATACAGTACACTACTGTATAAACATTAAAAAATATAACAGAAATGTTATAAATGGGGCAAAGGTAACATTAAAACAATATCCAAGATGGTTAATACATGTACAAACCCACTGCCATTATAGTATGCTCCTCCTTTAATGACGAATTCATTTACTAGCATGGCCTTAAACCAAAGGGTCTAAAATAAACATGCCCCTTGGTGCCTTTGCAAAAAAAAAAAAAAGAAAAAACAACAACTGAATTTAGAAGTGTAATAAAAAAGAGTGAGTGAAATCTGACAATTACTTATGGAGATATGAAGGTTTGAAGGTGACATTTGTGATCATTTTATGGCAGCATGAGTGTTGGATGCATGGAAGAAGTTGGTGTTTTAAAAACTTTTTACTATTGTTTTTAAGTTTTTCTAATAATTTTTTGTGGATCATTTGTTTTGCACACATCAATATTTTCAATCATATTTCACATATATTTATTTTTAAATCATACTAAACCTATGTAAACACAAAGCACGTGTAAAGGAATGTACAGTGGACCCCCTCTTAACGATCACCTCCCAATGTGACCAATTATGTAAGTGTATTTATGTAAGTGCGTTTGTACGTGTATGTTTGGGGGTCTGAAATGGACTAATCTACTTCACAATATTCCTTATGGGAACAAATTCGGTCAGTACTGGCACCTGAACATACTTCTGGAATGAAAAAATATCGTTAACCGGGGGTCCACTGTATATGGCATTTATTGGCAGCCACAATGCCCTGCAAACAACACTTAACTTTTTTAATATGACGCAGACCTATTTTATCTGGTGTAAATTTACATCATCAGCAGATTAAGGGGTAAAATAAACATTTTGTATTTAGATTTCAGTAATGGAAGTTTTTTTCTTTTTTTCAGCTCCTCCGTACCACTCTCGACACAAGGTTCAGGCCACCAGCTGGAACTACGCCACTACCAATGAGGAGGAAGATCATAGAGCCATCGACCAATCAGAACGCTACGTTGACCTCAGCTTTGCCCCTCCTTATAAACCTCCACCAGAGGGCTACAAGGTCAGTACTTGCCACACTCATGACGTGTTGAAACACTAACTTGTCCTACCTTTAGAATGCCTCTACAGACCACTTTGTGAACTAAACAGCATGTTGGACTGTAAAAGTTAAGAACATGTATGTACTTGATAAAAGCACACAAGCAGCAGTCAGGAAGTAGCGGGTCTGGTGGGCCCTACAGTTGAGAGGGAATGGAAAAAAGAGTTGGGCTTTCAGAGAGGGGAAAATGTTGGGGCAGAGAGTTTAGATGGAGTGGGGGGAATTGCATTTGGATGGAGAGATAAAATGCAAGGAAAAGAAGAGAGTAGACATGGAGAGAGACAGGAGATAGGTGTTACTTTTGTTCAGCATAATTAACAAATGCAAGTTATCATATAAGTTTGTTGAAAAGTTTATATGAACTGTAAACTATGTGAAGGCAGAGATAAGGTAAAAAGGTATGAACTGACGGATGTTTAAGAGTAGGTGTAAAGTGAACAGGTGTGCAGATATAGGGTGAACAAAGACACAGTCTAATTGAATAATTACAACAGACGAGGTAATTGAGCCAGCTCCCTAATCTTTACCCCTTACTCCTGACAAATCAGGATGCCACAGCACAATGGTCACTGGATGATCTAGGGCCACATTCCACCACTAGATGACTTGAGTTCCTTTTGCCTACAGCTGGCAAAGATAACTACAGGATTTGGTTGATCCTGTGCACACTGAAAAAATATATAATGTACTCGGTGCTATCAGTAAGAGGTGTGAACTAATAGATGTACAAGCAGCAACTGTAAGGTAAACAGTTGTGTAAGCAGCAGCTGTAAGGTAAACAAGTGTGGAAGTAGCAGTGGTAAGGTAAACAGGTGTAAACTAAGAGTTGCATCTTCACAGGTGCCCAACGGTCACTTGCCAGGCCTGGACATGGATGAGACGGGGGTATACGTCAACAGCCGCCGTCATAATATTCTTGACTCCAACATGAACAAAACGTGAGTGCCTCCTCCACACACCTTCCCTCTTTTACCTCCCTTCCTTCCTCTCTTCCTTAACTCCCTTCCTTCTTAGGTGCATCTGCATTCTTGATGCTCTGCATGCCTGAGCTCCTTTCTTTCATTTCTCCATACCTTCTACCTTCATTTCCCCTTGCCCCTTTTCCATAATTCCTCCCTGCCATAATGCCATAATCTTATTTCCTCCCTGCTTGCCTTATTTCCTAGTTGTTTTCACATCTTCCTTCATCCCTCCCTTTTTGTCCTTTCTGCTCCATCTTCAACCTTTTTGTTTTTATTCTCCATTTTATGCGTACTCTCCTTCACTCAGTAATGTTATACAGAGTATGTCAGGTCAAACCCAGGCTACTATGACTTGTGGGTCACTGTAGCATACTAAGTGACCAAAGGTCATTCCAGGGCAGTTGCATGCTCTGCTTGCACATTTGGATCACCAAGTCGGATACAATCATACTCAGGTCCTTCCAGTTTGTACTTGGAATGTGCATATATATGTAGTTTATAATGTTGTATAGCTTACTTTATGGAATATGAATTTTTTTTTTCAAGAATCACAAACAGTCCCTAGGAAAATTTTGGGTCAGTCTGTCTTGAATCAGTTCACTCAGGTAATTTGCAGATCCCATAGGTTTATCTCATCCCAAGCCATAGCAACAGTTTTAATTTAGTGGTAAAGTCAGAGTCACAGACCGGGCCGCGGGGGCGTTGACCCCCGGAACTCTCTCCAGGTAAACTCCAGGTAAATGAGAAAAAAAAAAAAGTCTACATGACTTGAAGCCATGGGAGTAAGTGAAAAGTTAAGCGAATCTGGAAGTTAGCAAGCAGCTAAGTGAGGGTAAGTTGGCACACTGTATGTTGTTTGATGTAACACAATACTACCAGCAAGGCTGTGTGGGATGAAGCCAGTTCCAGTTCATTAGCAGTTGAGTTACATTTTACAACATAATGGTATATACCTTTACCCTTCATCCTTTTTTGCTTGAAAAGCCTCTTAAATACCCTTAGTTTTATGCAATACTTTTAGTATGGAGCCTATGGTACATAATGCTAAAATATGATTTTGCTTTTGACAGTAAGATAATAGTAAAGTTTTACTTGTAACAACATTTTTTAAAAAGTTTCAGCATATGAAAATTTAGGAAATTCAGTAAGGTTTTAAAATTTTTATTATATTTTATGTAAATAGCAGATAATATTACCTCTTCTCCAAAGCTGGAATATTACAAAATTTAGTGGAAAATCAAATGAATTTCATCTCACATTCTGAACATGTTACTGAAGCAGTTCTATTTATTTAATGTATGCTGTCTGTCCTCACTATGTGATCTGGTTGATTTTCACATTATTTGAATATGCATATATTGCATGTCAAACTATTTGACAAACAAATTGTTTCCATCTTAAAAAACTGTCATAAAAATCCTGCTAAAATGTCACAGAATTGCTATAAAAATTATGACAGTCACAAAAATTGCCACAAATATGCAACAAAATCTAGAAAACTGTCAAAAAATTAATAGATTTGTGACATAACATTTATAAAATTGTCAAATTTATTATAAAATTGTTGGTGTTCTACTGTCCCTCTACCCCTAAAGTGGCAGGAAATGTAATACTGGAAATCTTTGATTGGCAACATACAAGACTTTCTTCAGTAATTTCTCTCTGCTTGAAACATTTGTCTATTCACTTATAATGAAGGTTATTTATTGGAATAGATTTGTGACACAGATGACTAGAATAATTCCATATTCTTGATTGACATTCACTCTTTTGATATTTCATGATAAGTGCAAAACACAGCATCGATCCTCTTACTCTGAGCACCTCTCGGAGCTGTGTAGAGAGATATCTTGGCCACATTTAAAATGGTTTGTGTTGGGATGTAGCAGCCAGCAGTAACAGCTTGGTTGATCAGACCCTGATCCATCACGACGCCTGGTCTCAGACGGGGGTGTTGACCCCCGAAACCCTCTCCAGGTAAACTCCAGGTAATGGGTTTTGTGGAGCAACCCATCTGGGGTTGACAAGCCCATCTGAAAATTGCAGCCCTTGGCCATCACAGTAATTTTACCAAAATGAAACGTGTCTGCTTTCAGAATGATAAGACTACTGCTAGTTTTTACTTCTAGCACACTTTACTAAATGTTTTTTATAAACATAGATAGTAGGTTGATAGACAGCAACCACCCAGGGAGGAACTACCATCCTGCCAGGTGAGTATGAAATGGAAACCTGTAATTGTTTTACACAGTGGTAGAATTGCTGGCATCTTTTTTCTGTCTCATAAACACACAGGATAGCAGGTATATCTTGCTGCTTCTACTTACACTTAGGTCACACTACACATGCATGTACACTCATATGTAGTTACACACCCATCTGGGTTTTCTTCTATTTCCTCTTATCTCCATGGGGAAGTGGAAAAGAATTCTTCCCCCATAAGCCATGAATGTCTTAAGAGGTGACTGAAATGCCAGGAGCAAGGGGGTAGTAACCCCTTCTCCTGTATACATTACTAAATTAAAAATAAAAAAAAAATTTTAGGCCACCCTGCCTTAGTGGGATACAGGTGGCTCGTTGAAAAAAAAAAATTATTTCTTTGTATACTATACAAAGTGTACTTTACGTGTGATGAAATATTGTTAGGCACAAAGACAGCCACTAACATGCAGTGCATTTTGGGCAGATTAATACTAAGATTAGGCATAAGTTACTGAGTGGTAAATTTTAATTATGCATTATTAGAAAAAAGATGTAGCATAAATATTACAATTAGTACAATTTACAGTAGTGCTTAGAGATTCTTAGTCACAGTCATGGTCATGAAGATGTTAAGAAGATCCTGCTGGTCAGTATGAGGAGTGATGCAGCCTCTTCCTCTCTTGATCCTTGGTGCCTATAGTTCTGCATGCTGAATATCTTTCTTGTTCCTTTGCATCATTTCTTTCAAATGTTTGAGAAGTGCACTCCTGTGCTCCACTGTAAAGTAATATCTTTTGACAACAGCAGGTTTCAGATTGAATCTAGTGAATCTTCATTCACATCACCTCAGTAGTTTGAACACTAGAATCCTCCCAAAGAAAGGATTTGTTCAGAAAAGCTGTTACTATTGAAAGTGTCATAGTTTTTTTGGTTGTTCTTTGACTTATCACATGTAAAGCACTCTGGTAACCTGAGAGTTTGCCATAGTTTTACCAAAGATATTACAAGACCAATGGACAGTGAAGATTATTAAATAGATATAACACATTTGCTACAACAGAACACAGTCACAGGGGATCCTTTACCTGAACTGGTAAAGGATCCCCTGACTACATTTAAATTTAGGACTATGCTTAAAAGTCATCTTATCTCTCAGTACTAACCAAACCAAACAAAACATCTTCTAGTCAGTTTGAAGCAACTCTCCCAAATATATTATATGACCTTTAATCTATTAAACATCTGCCAATCCATGAAATATTACTGTTGAACCATTAATTGTAATAATGTTTTTATGTGTAACTTCAAGATTGTTATTCTTATAAACCTCCACCTTAACTACCTTGCATTAGTATTAAGATTAAATAAAGATTTATTAAAAAGTTAACCACTCTTATCTTGTCTAGATTTAAGTAGTTATTATGTACTAGGATTAGTCTGCCTGAAGTGCCCTGACATGATAGTGGCTTTATGCACTATACATTACAGGTATAGTATTTAATTTTCCATTTAATTTTGTAATTTTTCAACACTACATGCACAAAAAATAATTAAGTTGTATAAAAAAACAGGGGTGCTACTAAAATGTCAGTATTATCGTGGGTATTGGCTAATTTTGATGGTATCAGCATCAGAGTACAACTATTGATAACTGCAGTGGCAAAAATTTTAGTATCATTCCATCCATTATAAAGGCTTCTTGAATTTCCATTATTTTTGTGTATTTAAACATGCTAGAAATGGTCAGGGTTGTTAACTAGTAAAAGAGCCTGGTTGACCAGGCTAACACCAGACGAGCCTGGCCCATGGCCGGGCTCCAGGAGTAGAAAGACTTGAAACTCATCAAAGGTATATTATTGACAAAAAGTAAAATAATATTTTAGCATTATGTGGGCTGTACTGTATAACACTAAATATTTAAGAGGCTTTTAAACAAAAAGGTCCCAACAGGTAAAAGGTTAAGATAAATGAATTGCAATTTTCAATGAAAAATTAACAATAACCAGAAACTGACAGAACCGTGAAGTTATTTGTTATATTTTTATATAATTTAGATAATAATTTGGTATTTTGTTATTCTTGACTGTTTGTTCTTTGAGGAAGTTTACAAAGTGCTTGCACACCACCCATAACTGCAACAGCAATGATGAAGATATACTAAAGTACGTATTCCAGGGTAGCAGCATAATCATCCCATACTTCTTCCCAACATCTTACTTACATGATGTACTACAGCATTAATGGATATTTATTTCCACAGGAATTCAGTCTATGAGAATGCTAATGACACGAGTAGTGCTAGTCCGACCCCTCCGCCCTATGGCCACACAACGCACTCCCATGGTATGCCTGCACCCACCAGCCCAGCCCGTCAAATCGCCGCCGACACCAAGAAGGTACACTTTAACCTGGCGGGGACCCAGGGCCACGGCGGCCAGGCTGACGAGCGTGTGTGTGAGGCCAGGAACGAGGAGGTAGGCGCTGATGCAGGGCTTCCCTCCCACCTTTCTTCAGTACCTTTTGCATGCCCTTCTCCCAGCACCGGGCTCGCTCTACCGTACACCAGAGGGCACTTCTCGCAATTTTAGGCTATCTTAGTAATACACAGATTAGAGTGCTATAATTACAATGAATGCACTGCTAAAACTTCAGAATGTTCTACCATGCCACAAACTTTGTGAATCCCAAAAAACTGCTTTCACTCACACAACAGAATGTTTATCACCAGTGCTGGATCTACTCAAACTATTTACAGTAATACACTACAGTACTGTATCACACCACACCTGTCTTTTTAATTTATAAACCAGTGGCTGTGAAGAGAAGGCGAGGGGTAATCCACACTGAATCTTAAAAAAAAAAAAAAGTTACTGTAAGATGAAGAAAAACTTGTTCAACAGATCAGGACCAGATTATAGTTATGCAATACCCTATGTTCTCCATGGGGAAGTGGAACAGAATTCTTCCTCCGTAAGCCATGCGTGTCGTAAGAGGCGACTAAAATGCCGGGAGCAAGGGGCTAGTAACCTCTTCTCCTGTATATATTACTAAATGTAAAAGGAGAAACTTTTGTTTTTCCTTTTGGGCCACCCCGCCTCGGTGGGATACGGCTGGTGTGTTGAAAGAAAGAAAGAATACCCTATGTCTTGATAGTTTGGGAGGGGGCCTCCCTTATAAGTTACAATATTGCAAAAAACTTATATGGGTTTTATCATATAATATACTGTAATCATATATATGGGAGCTTGAATCACTACAGAGTTTAGTTATACAAAATCACAATCTACTGTTTTGATAACATTCAAAACAAGGAAATATTATAATACACTAACTCATTATCCATATCACATACAGTTTGAGGGAATGTTTGACTTGGGCAGCCAGCAGCTTCTGTATAGCTGGTGGCTTGTGCAGTAAGCCAGAGCTGAGAAATATTGTATGAGGTTGAATGCTAACTGCTTAGTAGTGCTAGTTAATTTTTTCGTAATGAAATGTGATTGAACTTGCAGTAGTCTCCACAGCAACTTGATATTAAAGCCAACCCTTCTCCAGCAACAGATGCCATCATGCCTGCTGCTCTTAGTTTGTTAGGGGGCATTTTGGCACCTGTAGTTTTATTTGTAATTAACACTTGTCTTATTTATAATTAGTAACAGTAGAGCCACATGAACTATTCATAATTATTCAGTGATAATACTGAACAGTATAAGTGACTGATATTAAACAATGTGTATTTTAATATAGTACAGTACAGGTGAAATTGGGTGGTCTTCATTATTTTTTTTTACAGGAAACTACATATGATTCAGCAGCTACCAAACAGTGCATTTCCTTTCCATCACTTGCTGTATGTTTTAGAGATGAAGCTAAACATATCAGATAAAATGCAGTCACATCATTTAATCTCTAAATTTATTTAAATTTCATAATTATTTTACATAACCATTTTGTTTTACATATATATACATTTTAAAACACTAATAAAATAATAAGTGTAAAAAAACAACAAGCAATACTGGTTTTTAGGAACACAGCACATGGGAGATTTCAGGGCACAGCATACAACATGTGGTAGAACGTGTTCCCGGTGCCAGGAGTTGTGGTAGTGACTCAATTAGCCGCAGGTGCCGCAGCATGATTGTGGTCGCACCTCCTCTCCTGAGCCGCCCCCAGCAGTTTGTACCTCACTCCTGCAATTCTCATATCTTCTATTGTCTATTGGTGACCCTACTGATGACCTGTTGACCTGGTGGTGGTGACCTTGCCAGAGCCTGCTACCATTAGTTGTCACATCCGATGGCCTGACTGCTGTCTTTAGGTTAAATGTTTTTTTGATATTTGAGAAGGCTTTCTCAGAAGCTTACCAGCTTGATGGTAGATGCAAAGATCTTGGTATGTGGCAGGAAATTATTAGGGATTGGAAGAGCATCTTTGCCCCTTCACATATCTAACTGTTGGAGGAATATCCTTGCCTTTTCACATTCCCAGTTACTGGAGAAATATCCTTTCCCCAGCCATTTTCACTTTCTCAGGCAACTACTTGTCATGCTGATTATTAGTATTATTATAATCATGGGGCAGTGCTCAACTTGGATTATACAGCGCATGTGTGTGGGGGGGGATGATGGAAGCTTTCAGGCTCAGTTCAGGGAACTGGAGCACACATCCAGTTTCCTAGATAAAGAGCTCATCACTAGTGTCAAGGAACCTCCCTTGAGGGGTCTGTCATGCTGAGCTGCCTTTCATCCTCCAGAATATGTAAGTTACTTCATCTTTTACTCAGCAGCACTTGATCTTGAGAATACTGCGAAAAGGGGTTAGACAGATGCTGTATCTTGAACCTCTGTAGCATTTGTAAAGCCTTTATAATTGATACTGAATATTATAATCATAGGTGTGTTTGTCCTTTCTCTAAGAAGGCTTCCAGTGAGTTTGGTCTATTACTCGTTTTGCTAGTGCATTGTTATTTTCTTCTTTTTCTGGCTCCAGCATTACTTGCAACTTGCAAAAGAAAATTTAGGAATTGTTTACCTTTTTACATTTTTCCTGTTCATTAATGTTATTTTTACTCCAAATGTGTCAGTCACATTAATTAGGAAGTTTCTCAAGCCTTTCCTTTGGTTGTGTAGATAGAGAGGGTTCAGTCTTATGTATCAGGTACTGATTAGCAAACTGAGCTTTTCCTTTGGTTGTTAATTTACGACTGGCATCAAAGAGTAGAGTTTCAGGTGTCTGTGTGGTATTATCAAACTCTTTGAACCTTCCTTTGGTTGTACTGTCAGGTATTAGAGAGTGCAGCCTTGGGTAACTTTGTTGATGAATGTGGAATATAAATGTGGTGAAGGCAGAAGCAACAAACACTGGTGTTGGCAGGTCACCTCACCAGTAATGGAGGTATGTAGCTAACTAACCCTTATTATATTAACCAACTGAGCTAAGTTACTAATATATTTTGCACACGTAGTCACAACTGAAATGACAAATATTAGCGTTTTGATTAGATGCACTTAAACCTTGCATGTAGTTTTTATATGATACTAATAAGCACAGTCCAACTAGCAGCTCACTAACACAGTACTGTACCAGGCATGACCAGCCTCTTATCACCTTGGATAGTTGCAGTACATAAAATGCTTAACCAGGTAGAATATAGCTTTAATCCAAACTATATATGTACTAGATTCATTATGAAATATGTGAACAATTTAAAAATTTATTCATTGTAACATTTGTATTTCAAAGTATTTTTAAGACTATAACTTGACATTGTTTGAACTAAAACTAATATTTTGTTAGCTTGGTATTGGTGAGTATGTTGAGTAAATTTGTTAGTTATTAGCTAATACAGTACACAAAATTACATAAATGTCACAGAGGCATCAGAGATTCTCGACAGGATCAGTAAGGAAATTGAGAAAGTTCCATTGTCTGTAAAGAAATTAATAATACATAACATGAGTGAAATACAGTCGTGGAAGGAGGCAAACTAGGGTTGTAACACGAGTGGCACAGTTCTGTATAGTATAGTGTAAGATGGCTAACTACTTTGTCTGGGTGTGCAGGTGATAAAGCGTGTGGCAGAGTTACAACAGCTAGTAGAAGATGCTGAGAACTATCTGAGTGACGCGGATGGCGAAACAACCGAGACGGAGAGTGTCCGCTCGGACCAATACGGCAGACTTAAGCACTCTGATTCTCTCCTCCTTCTGACCCAGGTACTGCACTAACCTTTGATTTTGACACAGTAATTTTGTCTCTACACTCACACAGGTCTCAAGGAAGATAGCTTCTTTATTATTAATCAAGCAGAGATACTCTAGTTGGACGAATCTTATTGTGGCTAGCTGGTCCAGTGGCTAACGCGACGGTCTGGAGTTTTGAGACTCTCTGATAGCGGGTTCTATCCCCGCCCATGGTATGGTAAGTAATACAGTAATTATAATAATAATTGTTGGGAATATACCTTTGATAGGTTTCCTTCTCCCACAGCATGGCTCTGGGCCAGGCTTGTCTGGTGCTTGGTCAAGTAGGCTATTGCTGTTGGTGACCTGCCGGCTCACATAGCCTAGTTAATCCAGCACTTGGCGGAGGTATTTGCCGAGTTTCCTCTTAAGACTTGTATATTATTTCTGGCAGTGTTTCTGATGTCTTCTGGTAAGACATTAAATAGTTCAAGACCACAAAAGTTGATACAATGTTAACTATTATTGTGCCCATGGCACCTCTGATATTCACAGGGTTTATTCTACACTTTCTTCCATATCTCTTACACTCTTCTGTTATGGCAGTGTTTGTATTTGAGATTAGGCCTTCAAGTACTTTGTGTATATATCAAGTATATCTCTCTTCTCCACTCCATTGATTACATATTTAGGACTGAGATGTTCCCAGTAGTTTAAATGCTGTAAATGTCTGTATATGTTCCAGCTGTGATATTTCTGTATAGGCTCCGGCTGTGATATATGTGTATCTGTTCCAGCTGTGATATGTCTCCTGCCCTGAACAGAGTTGTCAGCACTGAACAGTAATCACAAGCGATTTAAATAGTGTGACCATTGGCATTATTTCTCCCCCATTTTGAAAGTTTTCATTTTCCTGGCTGTCATGACATTTGCCTTATTGTATTCTTTGAAAGTTTTTCAAAGATCAACTGAACTTATTGCTCTCATTGTATTTGGCAATCTTGTGTTTTGTCACAATGTTCCTTCTGGGTTCTTCATACTTTCCATATCTAAGCAGTTGGAACTTGTCACCACTGAATGTCACAATATTCTCCACTGCCTGGTTCAGAGGGTTATTTGAATTGTGATGTCTGTGTACATAAGGGAAGGCACTTGTATTATTATTATAATCAAGGGGGAAGCGCTAAACCCGGAGGATTATACAGCGCCTTGGGGGGGGATGTGGAAGGCATTC
The DNA here is from genome assembly GCF_038502225.1 of Cherax quadricarinatus. Classification (NCBI taxonomy): domain Eukaryota; kingdom Metazoa; phylum Arthropoda; class Malacostraca; order Decapoda; family Parastacidae; genus Cherax; species Cherax quadricarinatus. Next base: position 3,270,936 of record NC_091329.1, read on the forward strand.
AGGCTTAATTCGGGGAACTGGAGCACAGATCCAATTCCCTAAATCAAGAGCCCTCACCAACATCAAGGAACCTTCCTTGAGGGGATATGGGAAGACAGCTATTGCTTTTTTTTTTTTGGGTGGGGGGAGATTTCACAGGCAGCTGGCTTGTTCAAAAAAAAGGGGGGGGGGTGCTACATGTATTTGGTGGCTACTTTTGTTTAGGTTTCAGGTATTTTGACTCTTATGCTATATGATCTCTCATCTCGTCTAAAAACGTTATTCTTGCTTTAACCCTTTCAGGGTCCGTCCCGTAGATCTACGGCTTTACGTTCAGGGTCCAAACCGTAGATCTACGCCATGAGCTCAGCTCACTCTGATAAACTGTGAGTGGTACATTTGGGCCTAGATATGAGAGAGTACATCTATGTGGTATGTGTGCACCACATAAAACAGATCCTGCAGCACACTGTGTATAATGAGAGAAAAAAAATGAAATCATGATTTTTCGATTAAAACAGCAACTTTGCAGTGTTTTTTCGTATGTTTTTTATAGTTGTATTTGCGATTTCTTGGTCTCATTTGATAGAATGGAAGACATATTACAGAAATAGAGATGATTTTGATTAGTTTTAGCACTGGAAATGGCTTGAAACTGAGCTCAAAGTAGCAGAAATGTTAAATTTTTGCCGATATTCAAGAGTGAACAAACGACCTCACACGTCTAATACACGTCAGCTGGTGGGTCTAATATACATTCACAAATATGGTGATGATATTTATACAATTATTACAGTATTGCATAACAGTAAATCTTCTATTTTTTGGTGTGAATAAAAATTCATTATGTGAATAAAAAATCAAAATGGAATTTATTTGTAAAGCCTCAAAACATAACTAATGAACAGAGGAAATGTTAGTTTAGTGCCAGGAATGCCTACATTGTTCATTCTGGACCCTATTTTGAAATTGGAATATTTTGAACTTTGTGTTAAATTGGCCAAATTAACAATTTCCGATCACTTTATTTTGTAGTTGAAACAGTTGACTTGGCAATTTCTTGTGCTCAATCGATAGAATAGAAGTAATACTAGTGAAATAGCTAAGAATTTGGTTGATTGGAATAATGTAATTGGCCTAAAATGGGAGTCAAAGTCGGCAAAATCGCCGATTCGTAAATATCGCTGACACATCAAAATTCGCGAGAGCATAATTTCGTCAATTTTCCACCAAATTTCGTACTTTTTGTTTTATTACCTTCACAAAAAGATTCTCTACGATTTCATAAGAAAAAATAAAAATTTTTTTTTTTGAAAATTCTTGGACACTGGTGCGTGACTCCAGATTTGGGCCTTGGACCCTGAAAGGGTTAATCACAGAAATAATGCAGTATAGCCTCTCCTCACTTAATGACAGTGTTATGTTCCTAAGACCACGTTGGTAAATGAATCTGTTGCTAAGCAAGGAGCATACTATAATGGTAGTGGGTTGTGTCGCCCATCTTTCATATTGTTTTAATGTCACTTTTGAACCATTTATAACATTTTTAGTGTATTTTTAAATGTTTATACAGTAGTGTACTGCATCTTCTTTCTTTCAACACACCGGCCATATCCCACCGAGGCAGGGTGGCCCAAAAGGAAAAACGAAAGTTTCTCCTTTCAAATTTAGTAATATATACAGGAGAAGGGGTTACCAGCCCCTTGCTCCCGGCATTTCAGTCGCCTCTTACAACACACATGGCTTATGGAGGAAGAATTCTGTTCCACTTCCCCATGGAGATAAGAGGAAATAAACAAGAACAAGAACTAGAAAGAAAATAGCAGAAAACCCAGAGGGGTGTGTATATATATATGCTTGTACATGTATGTGTAGTGTGACCTAAGTGTAAGTAGAAGTAGCAAAACGTACCTGAAATCTTGCATGTTTATGAGACAGACAAAAGACACCAGCAATCCTACCATCATGTAAAACAATTACAGGCTTTCATTTCACACTCACTTGGCAGAACGGTAGTACCTCCCTGGGCGGTTGCTGTCTACCAACCTATTACCTAGGAGTGTACTGTATATTGTAATAAATAGAATAGAGGAAATCATCTCTAATATACAGTGGAACCTCTACTTGCGAGCGTGTCCACATGCGATTTTTCCAAATACGAGCAGTCGATGTGTCAATTTTTTGCTTCCATATGCGAGCAAAATTTCCACAAGCGAGCAGACCTCAAGGCAGGTTCCTTGACACTGGTGAGGGGCTCTTGCTCTTGATCTCGGGAATTGTATCTCATTTGTTTGTTGGACTATCTTATTGAAACTTGGGCAATGTATGATGGAAAGATGCTTCTTAATGTACACCAAAAATGAAAGAAATCTAAGCATAAATAATGGAGTTCACTTCTCAGCAATTAGCCACCCCTTAGTGGTAATTTTGAATGGTTTTTATGGTTGTATTCTCATTTTTTTGGTCTCATTTGATAGAATGGAAAATATATTACAGAAATAGATATGATTTTGATTGCTTTCATGACGAAACGTACCTTGAAATTGAGCTCAACCTGGGAGAAATTGTCCATTGCTTGGCTGTTTCGGTGTAAACAAATGACATCACTGTCCATTCCAATATGCAGTCGTGAATGGGTTGACATATTTATACAATTATTGCAATAAGGAATAACAGTAAATCTTATATTTTTTGTGTGAATAAAAATTACAAATAATTTATATAATAATATGTATAATAATAATATGAATAATAACAATACATATAATAATAATAATAGTATAATACAATAATAATAATAAGATGTATAATAATAATACATATATAATAATAATGTACTACATTATAATAATAGACAGCTTCTAAAGGCTGTCACTAGATGGCAGTGTTTACCACAACAAAGAGGGAGCGGTTGTGGCCACCTCCACTTGTTACTTAATGACAGATTTTATTCACTCTAGAGTATATATCAGGTCTCTGTGATTTATATTGTTTATTATTTCATATTAGAGGAACTGTGATAGATAAATAAGCCGTAGAGTTGATGATAGCGAAATATTCAAGGAGTATGTTGCCCTGTCTCCAGACAAACTCTTGTTCACCGCCGACACTGCCCATACCACTACATGAATGACATTTTATTCATTCTAGAGTATATATCATGTTTCTATGTTATTCATATTGTTTGTTATGTCATACTAGATGAACTGTGATAGATAAATAAGCTGTATAGATGATATTAGTGAAATTATTCATGAAGTATTTTGCCCAGTCTCCAGACAAACTCTCGTCCACCGCCAACACCGCCCATACCACTACATGAATGACATATTTTATTCATTTTAGAGTATATATCAGGTTTCTATGTTATTTATATTGTTTATTATGTCATATTAGATGAAGTGAGATAGATAAATAAGCCGTAGAGTTATTAGCGAAATTATTGAAGTACAGAATTCCACTGGAACAGATTAATTGCATTTCAATTAATTTAAATGAGGAAAATTGATTCTGCAAACGAGCAAATCCAGTTGCGAGCAAGGTCATGGAACGGATTAAACTCGCAAGTAGAGGTTCCACTGTACATTATTTAGGTATGCGTACTGGCCAGAGAGCCCATCGTAAGTCCGAGTCATCGGTAAATGAGTACATCACTAAGTGAGGAGAGGCTGTACTTATCTTAAAAATTATTTGTATTATTTTTCCTTAATATTTCTAATATAAACTACTATCTTTTAAAATGTACTGATCCTTTTTTTCCTCTTAGGGTCAGAAGCTATTGCCAAATGGCGAGGTAGTGGAGAGTGAAGAACGCTCAGGCAGTGATACGGACTCGCAATCAACACCCAATCAGAGCCCAGCACACAGACCCGGTGAGATATCAGATTAACATTCAGGCATACTCAGTGACATGTTTAACCCTTAAACTTTGTATAGCATATGCAGGCTACACAGATGTGCATAATGGATGCTGTATGCCTGATTTTTCCTGCCTTCAGATTTGCTAATAACTATAATATTGGGTCTTAGGTCGTTTGTTTAGGTAATGAGGCACCTCCTCAGGTAAAAAACAATCACTAGCTGCAGAATCAGCAGAGGGGAAGGGTAAAGTTGCCTCAGTCAGCTCTTATCACAGTGGCTGGCTGGAAAGTACCAATTCATGTGACAGTGACAAAGATGCAAAGATGATTCTAATGTGAAATGTAAAAATGTCGCACAATGCACCCCCAGTAACACTGACAACACCAATAGCCCTGATACTACCCTGCCAACAAATGACACCTCCAGCAACCCTACCAACACACGACACCTCCAGGTATCCTACCAACACATGGCATCTCCAGCTACCCTGCCAACACCATATGTAGCAGCACCAGCAAGAACATTACCAGTTGCCTTTTAATACCACCAACTGCTCTGCCAACAGAACATATGACACCACCATCTACCCTATCAACACTACACTTATCACCACTACTAACTTTGACACCACCAGTTGCCCTACCAATAAAGATGCATAATATTAATATAAGTTATGTGATATGCCATGTTTGAAGGACTATCCCACCTTAAAACAAATGTAACATCATGCTAGTTTCATGTTCAGTGTTGAAACAAAACTTCTTTCAACACACCGGCCGTATCCCACCAAGGCAGGGTGGCCCAAAAAGAAAAACAAATGTTTCTCTTTTTAAATTTAGTAATCTATACAGGAGAAGGGGTTACTAGCCCCTTGCTCCCAGAATTTTAGTTACTTCTTACAACACACATGGCTTACGGGGGAAGAATTCTGTTCCACTTCCCCATGGAGATAAGAGGAAATAAACAAGAACAAGAACTAGTAAGAAGATAGAATAAAACCCAGAGGGGTGTGTATATGTATGCTTGTACATGTGTGTGTAGTGTGACCTAAGTGTAAGTAGAAGTAGCAAGACGTACCTGAAACCTTGCATGTTCGTGAGACAGAAAAAAGGACACCAGCAATCCTGCCATCATGTAAAACAATTACAGGCTTTCGTTTTACACTCACTTGGCAGGACAGTAGTACCTCCCTGGGCAGTTGCTGTCTACCAACCTACTACCTAGGTGAAAGAGATTTATAGTATGTAAATACAGGAGGGCCCCACTTTACAGCATTTTGCTAATACAGCAGTTTTCAACTATACCTATCCTTCATTTATCCAGGCTACCTACAGTAAATATATTCACCACTCACTGTAAGCTTAGTTGGAAAATACTTTAAGGTAAGTAATGTGTGTACTGTATATGCATTTTTTAGGACTAGCTCTATTGTTCACTTAATATATGATAGTGTAAACATGTTATCAGGCTTTTATAAGTATTTGAAGGTGAAAAAAGGCTGTGATTCCCTTTACAGTTGTATAAGTGGGGCCCTCCTGTATTAAAATTGTGAACATAGTGTAATGTGCTTCTTCCCGTTTCTAACACTAAAACAACTTGAAAAAACATCTTCAGTATTACCATTATAAAGTGTATATACTATAGTCTTACAGATTGAAAATAAAATAACAGATATGCATAATTACCTAAAAAAATCAACAATTCATAATTCAGCAATCTTTGATCAATTTTTATTTTTTGGTCTCGTTGTACTTAGGAAAAATAAATACTTCAAAATGGTAAGAAATTTTTTTAATATTTCAAAATTCTGTCACACCAACATTTTCCCCAGCCCACTGTCTACCACAGTTTAAGGGCTAATACAGCTTTTCCCTCACAGATTTTTGTATGCACTAAACCTTACATACCTATAGGAAGAGGAGAAAAGAATTAAGCTTGAAGTGTTCTTCCCTTGGTATTTAGTTAATCTATTTATATTTTTCCAGTGGCTGTAGCACTTACTACACCTTGTAACTCATCACTTTGTCCTACAACTCTCTGAATGACTTTGATATCCATTTGGCACTCCTTTTAGTTTTAGCTATGGTCATTTGCCATTCCTGTTGATGGTGATAGGAAATGTTTCTTTATCATTTCACATATATAATTTTACACGTTTCCTGTTTCTTGAATTCTTATGTGCAGTGACCCCAGTGCCTGCCAATAGACACTTTGCAAGAAGTGTCCCATAGCTCGAATATCCTCTGGTACGGCTGGAAAACATTAAGGACAAGTTTCCATAAGACACCTGCTGTCCCTGTTCACCCATCAGTGTAAAATGGATACCTGGGTGTTAGTCGACTGGTGTTAGTCGCATCCTGGGACAAAACTGACCTAATTTGCCCGAAATGCTCAGCATAACAAGAGGCTTTCTATATAGTAGTATGTCACTGATGTCAGCTAGGCCTGTATACCATGTACATGTACTTGTAGTAAATAAAGATACAGTGGAACCTCAGTTTTTGTATGCCCTAGCTGGAGAAAATTCTCTATAAAATGTATTTTTTGTTAATATTTGTGGGTGTCTGGAACAGAACCAATTAATCTGTTCCAGACACCCAAAAATATTAAAAAAAAAAAAAAAAAAATTATAGAGAATTTTCTCAAGAGTTTTCTGCAGCCAGGGTGTATGAAAACTGAGGTTCCACTGTATTCTTATATTAAGGGTGATGACCCTTGTGGGTTTAGTGCTTTATTTTGATTGATTGCAAGAAGGATGTCATAGGATTAAAGTTACTGAAAAGAAGGAGATGTAAAAGTGGGTTTTACACACCTAAATGCCCAAAATGCTTCATCATGTTTGTGGCTTTCTTGGTACTTAACAATATTTTACTACATGTAAACTACACATTGTGTACTATGCAAAGAAATAGATTTTTGAATTTGAATTAAATATTAAAAAATAAATGAAATATTATAGAACAGAAATCATGGCAAAGATGAAAAACTAGAATGAATGATGTCAGGATATCATTATGAAGTTTGTGTATACAACAAAATATGGAGGTCTGGTGGATATATTGTTAAAAAGAAAAATTGCCCTCTTTTTATTGTGGGTGACAGTCCCAGCAGCAACATCTTTGACCAGGCCTGACTAATTATTATTATTATAATCAAAACTAAGCACTAAACCTACAAGGGTCATACAGCACTGAAGGGTAGGGTATGTTTAATATACTTGCTCTGAAGTTAGCAAGGGTAGAGAATATAACAGAGGTAGAGTTAGTAAGGGCAGAGAGGAGTGCGAAAGGATGTACAATCAAAGGTTGTGTAATAAATCTTTTGCTGTCAAAGAGGGAGTCTGTGTAAAAGGTGGGGCTGTCAGCAAGGAGGGAAGATAAAGTAAGGGTGTTAGAGATAAATTCTGTGTGCCCACTGGTAAATAGGACAGTCCAATAGAATATGGCCTGACTGATGAGACTTGCTGTTAGTATTTGCAGTTTAGTCAGTATACCTGTTTGAATGGTTTTTATTTCTGTGTTTCAGTTTTGGCATGCAAGTGTTAGTGTCTGGTTGTCTTCATTTTCCTCTCAAAAATGCTTCATAAATGCAACAGCTTCCTTGTAGTCAGATATACCACAGTAGTATTGTTATGAAGGGTGAATGCTAAACCCTTAGAGGTCATACACAGAAATACCACAGGCTGGACTGATCAGGATTGGTTTTAAACAATTTTATAGTTTTGTCTTGTCAAGTCTTTTAGCTCTGCCATTTTCATTTGAAAGATTAATGAAAAGTTTTCAACTTTTTTTAAGTTTTCTAATTCTTAGTTGAAGAGTGTTAGCTTATATTTTACTCACAACCTAAACTTTACTATTGACAGAGTACACTAATAATGCCCAAAAGACAATGTAGTTTTCCTTTTGACAGCTGCCAAGCCTCCGCAACGTCCCTCATCAGTCCTCAAGCCAAGTGGGTCATCCTTCGGCCTGCACTCTCCAGACAACTTGCCAATCACTCTACAGAGCCGTGAAGATGACATCAAAGCTCTCATTAAGCAGCTAGAAGATAACTCTGGTCTTCCTTATACCTTTGCAGAGGGTACACTTTATCTTGACCCTGATATCATTGACCTCACTATGATCCCGCCTCCTATCACTCCAGATGAGGTCAGTCGCCTGTGTTAGTCACTGATATTTTTACGTGCATATTTTGTGTTTTTATTTGAATGAAAAATCTAGCAGTAAGTAGCATAACAAGAAGTTGACATAGCATGTGCTTGATTGATATCTATATTGCAATAATGAGGCCTCATAGATCTTTAAGACTTCATTATTTTAATGAAAGAAAGTATGATGTTAGGGAGATGTAGGTACTGGAATGGAGAGACTTTATAATTGTTTAATGTTGATGAAAGGGAGGTGGAAATTTCATCCATTGGATAGGAAGTAATAAGATCTGGTAGCAGGGAAAAGCCAGAGGTGATTGTGAGTGGTGTGCGTGTTTGAGGTAGTGGATACGATGAAAAGGGTGTAAAATAGCAAGGGACAGGTGATTAAACAGGATGGAATATAGTTTTGGAATGGTTACTGTATTTGCTTAATTTTTTTTAACAAGCAGGCCATCTTCCACCACTATACAGACGATCCTCCCTTTACAGTGGTTAAACTTTGATATTTCGACTTTATGGTAGTGTGACAGCGATACACTTAAGATAATTACCCAGCAAGAAGGCAGCAAGTTCGTATTCATTATTTACTTTTTCTTTTTTTCAACAAACTGGCTGTATCGCACTGAGGCAGGGTGACCTAAAAAGAAAAATTTTAATTTTTCTTTTTAAATTTAGTAATTTATATAGGAGAAGGGATTACTAACCCCGGCATTTATTTACTTTTAAGTATTGGTATTTAGTCAGACACAGTAATTATTTATTTACATATTTAGTGACAGTTATATATTTATCATGTATTCATAATCGACTTATGGCAGTTTCAACTTACAGTGGGTTCGTTGGAACGTAACCCCATCATAAGTCGAGGTGCACCTGTACTTTCCATCTCCAGGACTCAAGTCCAGTTAACCCACTTCCTGAATCCTTTCTTAAACGTTAACTTCCTCACACTCCAACAGCACATCAATTTGTAAAAACCTCTTATTTCCACTCCTATTTAACATTCCCTCACATGCCTGTTGAATATTCAAGCCCCTCGCATACAAAACCTCCTTTACCCCTTTCCTAGGATGGTCCCTACTCCTCCTTCCCTCCCCAACAGATTTATACACCATAATTTTCTTTGCTTTTTAACACACCGGCCAGCTCCCACTGAAACAGGGTTACCCAAAAAAAGAAGAAATGCTTCCATAAAGTTTTTCTTCTTTTTACATTCAGTAATTTATACAGGAGGAGTTACCAGCCCCTTGCTTCCAGTATTTTAGTCACCTCTTACAACATGTATGGCTTATGGAAGAGTGATTCTTTTGCACTTTCCCATGGATATGAAAGGAAAACAAATAAGAACAAGCACTGTTAAGAAAAATAAAGGATAACTCAGATGGGTGTGTATACATAAAAATGTATAGGAATGTCACCTAAATGTAAGTAGAAGTAGCCTCAGGATTAGAAGAAACCATGCATAATTCTGTTGTATTAGAAAAAGGGGACTAAAAAAAAGAATAAGAATTATAGGGGAATAAGTCTGTTGCAAAAGGAGAGCAGATGATAGAGTGGGAGAGGCACTGTCAAGAAATTTTAATGAAAATAAGAAAAAATTTTGGAACAAGTTAAAAAAGCCTAGGGAACAAATGGATATGTCAGTTAAAAACAGAGTAGGGGAGTTAGTAGATGGGGAGACGGAGGTATTGGGTAGATGGCGAGAATATTTTCAGGAACTTTTAAATGTCGACGAAGAAAGGGAGGCGGTAATTTCATGCACTGGCCAGGGAGGTATGCCATCTTCTAGAAGTGAAGTAGAGCAGGATGTGTGGGGGGGAGGTGCATGAGGCATTATGTAGAATGAAAGGGGGGTAAAGCAGCTGGAACTGATGGGATCATGACAGAAATGTTAAAAGCAGGGGGGAGGATATAGTGTTGGAGTGGTTGGTATTTTTGTTCAATAAATGTATGAAAGAGGGGAAGGTACCTAGGGATTGGCAGAGAGCATGTATAGTCCCTTTATATAAAGGGAAGGGGGACAAAAGAGATCATAAAAATTATAGAGGAATAAGTTTATTGAGTATACCAGGAAAAGTGTATGGTAGGGTTATTATTGAAAGAATTAAGAGGTAAGACAGAATGTAGGATTGCTGATGATCAAGGAGGTTTTAGAGTGGGTAGGGGATGTGTAGATCAAGTGTTTACCTTGAAGCATATATGTGAACAGTATTTAGATAAAGGTAGGGAAGATTTTATTGCATTTATGGATTTAGAAAAGGCATATGATAGAGTGGATAGGGGAGTAATGTGGCAGATGTTACAAGTATATGGAATAGGTGGTATGTTACTAAATGCTGTAAAGAATTTTTATGAGGATAGTGAGGCTCAGGTTAGGGTGTGTAGAAGAGAAGGAGACTACTTCCCAGTAAAAGTAGGTCTTAGACAGGGATGTGTAATGTCACTATGGTTGTTTAATATATTTATAGATGGGGTTGTAAAAGAAGTAAATGCTAGGATGTTCAGGAGAGGGGTGGAATTAAATTATGGAGAATCAAATACAAAATGGGAATTGACACAGTTACTTTTTGCTGATGATACTGTGCTTATGGGAGATTCTAAAGAAAAATTGCAGAGGTTAGTGGACGAATTTGGGAGTGTGTGTAAAGGTAGAAAGTTGAAAGTGAACATAGAAAAGAGTAAGGTGATGAGGGTATCAAATGATTTAGATAAAGAAAAATTGGATATCAAATTGGGGAGGAGGAGTATGAAAAGTGAATATTTTCAGATATTTGGGAGTTGACGTGTCAGTGGATGGATTTATGAAGGATGAGGTTAATCATAGAATTGCTGAAGGAAAAAAGGCGAGTGGTGCGTTGAGGTATATGTGGAGGCAAAAAATGTTATCTATGGAGGCAAAGAAAGGAATGTATGAAAGTATAGTAGTACCAACACACTTATATAGGTGTGAAGCTTGGGTTGTAAATGCTGCAGTGAGGAGGTGGTTGGAGGCAGTGGAGATGTCCTGTCTAAGGGCAATGTGTGGTGTGAATATTATGCAGAAAATTCGGAGTGTGGAAATTAGGAGGTGTGGAGTTAATGAAAGTATTAGTCAGAGGGCTGAAGAGGGGTTATTGAGGTGGTTTGGTCATTTAGAGAGAATGGATCAAAGTAGAATGACATGGAGAGCATATAAATCTGTAGGGGAGGGAAGGCGTCATCCTCGAAAAGGTTGGAGGGAGGGGGTAAAAGAGGTTTTGTAGGTGAAGGGCTTGGACTTCCAGCAAGTGTGCATGAGCATGTTTGATAGGAGTGAATGGTATTTGGGACCTGACGAGCTGTTGGAGTGTGAGCAGGGTAATATTTAGTGAAGGGATTCAGGGAAACCGGTTATTTTTATATAGCTGGACTTGAGTACTGGAAATGGGAAGTACAATGCCTGCACTTTAAAGGAGGGGTTTGGGATATTGGCAGTTTGGAAGGATATGCTGTGTATCTTTATACGTATATGCTTCTAAACTGTTGTATTCCGAGTGCCTCTGCAAAAACAGTGATTATGTGTGAGTGAGGTGAAAGTATTTTCTTTTGGGTCACCCTGCCTCGGTGGGAGACGGCCAACTTGTCGAAAAAAAAAAAAAAGCCTGTTGACCGTATCAAGTGTGTGGTAGACTTACCAAAAAGGCATTAGGGGTAAGACAACAACCTGTCCTCCTAATAACTATATCACACTTTTACATAGGGTTAGCAGCCTATTTCTAAGTTAGGTTATGTTACAGTGGGAAAACCAGCAATATAAATAAAAAAAAAAGTCTGCCATGCGAACAGAAACAGAGGGTTGAATTTTATCTCGTAGATGTCTTGAAAATCTTGAACTGCAGTTGTTCTTTTGGGATACAGTTACTAGTTCTCTGTCATACATTGACATAGAGGGGCTGTGGTTAAGCAATAAGGGGATACTGCTTTCAGATCACACACTGACTAAAACCTAGTTACGGTACTAGGCAAGGCAATGAACCAAGACTCCATCAGTAGTAAAACTTCATCACTTAGTGAAGATACCAGGGTAAGCTAATCCCCATGATAACTACCTCATATTCTTCTTTGCTAATCTCTTTTACTCATTACTTTGTACTAGTTTGAGTTTGACTGCAATTAAAATTTCTCCCTAACACATTATAATTGTATGTGGGTATTGTACATTGTGGCTATTCTGCATTATGTTAGTTCAACATTACTGAATTGGAAAGTCTGGGTGTTATATTCTCACTTCTTGAATGGTAGTCTATGATGAATGTGAATCAATTAATTCACATTTGTTACATTATATTTGAGTATACATTTCTATACATATTAAACTTGTATTGAACAGTAAAGTATAACACAAGCCAAACTGTGTCAAAAATAGAAAAAAATTATCTTGAACACTGATTTATTTTTATTTTTTTGATGTTCAAACTGATATTTTTCTTATTGCAATAACATATTTGCACAATTTATTTGGCAAAAGGATAGTTGCTTTATAAGCCAGGACTGTAAGATTTGCCCATGCATGGAAACATTTTTACAAACACGCAGGAATAATACATGCTTCACCAAATGCACTACAAGTTACACTAAAATTATTATGCACACTTCTTCCTCAGGATGGCACGAAGGTGTTCCCTCCTCAAGTAAGTACACCGCCCACACCCTTTGCAGATCGGGAAACTTTGGAAAAGGAACTGAAAGCCCTTGAGCAAGATCTGGGTGACTTGAGGTCACTCACAAACCCCAGTTGGATGGAGCAGGAGAGTGTAAACAGCTATTCCGACTCTACCACCACAGGTTAATGTCACTGTGTTTTCAAATGTACTACCTGATAAGACAAGTTATGCAAAGTAAAGTGATTTCTATTGCAGTGTATTCAGACAGTGATAACTAAATCAGGCTAAACTTATGAGGAATCGTCCCTCTTACACAAAATATTAATATTTTGAAGCCAATTAAAAGAAGCATGCCATAATTACTCAAGTGAATTTCACTATTTATTCACTAAAATTGGAATAATGGGACTTGTCAACCAATAACAGGATGATCCTTTTATTCAGGAAACCACATTACAGATGAAAATTTGAAGTCAATCAGATATTCTTTAGTTATGGCACAGATTCCAATGATTCTAAGCTTTTTCTTTTAACTATTTTACTACAGTAAATTTGCCTGCACACCAATAAAACTTACTTGGTACCATCCTGCCATATGATGCATCAGCCATTAAATACTGAAGCCATTCAAAAGTAGTAAATTGAAATTTATTAAGCATGATTTAATGGTCAAATCTGCCCTTGCACATCAGAATTTCACTCTCTGCAGTTGATGAATTAGGTAGCACCTCATTTCAGTGTTTAAAGCTGAGCCATGGAGGGTTTTCAAAGTTATCCAAGCCTTGCCAGATGCTGGAAATGAGTTCAACAACTTTGGTTATAGTGCACCTCCACATGTCAGTTGTTCCAAAAATTTAGCCCTAGTGATCATGCACATTATTATAATTTTAACCAAGCACACTGTAATTGGCCTAAAATAGGAGTCAGAGTGGGCAAAATCGCCACTGCGTAAATATCGCTGACACAGCAAAATTCGTGCTAAGTGTAATTTCATCAGTTTTCCATCAACTTCTGCACTTTTTGTTTTATTACCTTCAGAAAAATTTCTCTGCTGTTTCATAAGAATTTTTTTGTTTTGTTTTGGGCCCCATGGACAAGTTTCAGATCGGGGTCTGGACCCTGAAAGGGTTAATAAGCTCGGATCAAAATTAGTGAAATGTAGTACTCGAAATTCATATTGTACATTATGTAGGTTTAAATTAATTATATAATTTTTGATCCTGCAACTTCCTTAAATAGTTTAGATAATTTAACATTAACAGCAAATAAGAGATTGTCTTCCTTTCAGCAGCAAGTGATACAGAGGACACTATGTCTCTGAGCAGCTTGAATACCAGTGTTGTCTCCAGTGACTTCTCTCCTGTAAATGGTGCAGCTGTCAACAGAGTCTCGGGTAGCAATGGAGGTATCAAAGGCCCGAGCTTCACTTTAGCAGCACTTCGACAGCTAGGTATTCACCTTGAGGAAGGTGAAGATATAGATTCCTTCATTGCAAATCTTACCATTCCACCACCACCTGAAGGATGTGTAGTAAGTTCATGATTATATTCTCAACCATAGTTTGATCATATTTGTAGAGTAATTGCCCTAAAATATGCCAAAACTAGACTTCAGTATACAGCAAAATATTTGTAATCATTATCATCATCAGATACAATGCAGTGTGCAGATAATTTATAGCCAACACTTGAACACTTCCAATTGGGCAGGAGCTTTTTAATATACAGTGGTACCTTGAGTTTTTTACAGCTCCCAACTTGAACAATCATGTAAGTGTATTTTTGGGGGTCTGAAATGGACTAATCTAATTTACACTATTCCTTATGGGAACAAATTCGTTCGGTGTCGGCACTCTAACAGCCTTCTGGAACGAATTAGGTTCGTAACTCAAGGTACCACAATATTTAAATATTCAGAATAAAAATTAAATATGAATAAATACCATATGGTGTTCTTTTAAACTCTTTACAATGAGGCCTTTTAATAATATTATTCCCAGGACCTTCAGACGTGTGCTGAGAACCGCCGAATAGGGAATGAGTATGACATTTCTGCATTTATTATCCCTCCCCCACCCACTTCAGATGAGAGAGACAACAGGTCATCAGATATCATCCGAAGACTCTATGAAGCCAAAGAAGGAATTAGTAAGGTGAGTTCTTTGTAAATTAATATTCAATATAAAATCATTTAGGTACACTAAAAATTTATGCATCTATATTGGGACAAAAAACAGAGGATACGTGCTTACCCCAATTGTTCTCGGGGGCCTTAATACTGTACAAAAGTATGTGTATACCTGCAACAGTACAGTGAAACCTCAGCTTATGAGTGCCCCACCATACGAGTTTTTCAGGATACGAGTTTTCTCCTCAAACATCTTTTTTTTTAGACCTCCAGATCTTGCAAAAATAAAAGAGTTTATAATTATAGTTCATTGTGATGTATTATGTTGTTTTTACTGCTTAAGACTATAACTGCAACAGAAATAATAGTACATGTATTTCTTACCTTAAATTGTGGTTGCTGGTGTTTGTGGAGAGTTATGCTGTGGCCCTACTGGGCTGAGGTGGATGGTAGAGGTTCTGGTACTAAAGTCAATGGTTTTACTGGAGTGTGCATAAATTCTGTAATGGATTTCCATTCTATTTTACCCTGCAGTACATTATACAACTGATGGTAAGGCATCAGCTGCTCTAGACACCATTTCAGGGTCCTCTTCAGTGAAAAAGTAACCAAGTTGATATTAGCGTCATATTCAAGTATTTTGTCCTGGGTCCTGAGAGCAAGAATTCTGCTGCAGCGGATTAATGGCATTTCAATTAATTTAAATTAGGAAAATTGACTCGGGATATGAGCAAGATCATGGAACAGATTAAACTTGTAAGTCGAGGTTCCACTGTAGTACTATATACAGTATTACTGGAACTACATTTACATATGCCATAAGACAAGGGGTATACATTTTTATATGATATCACCACAGATAGGACTATTTGAAAGCATTATATGACTGTTGATACAGCCACATAAGGGTTTAAATGTGAAGAAACATTAGAATATGTTAATATAGGAATTACCCCACAAATCAGATTTTGATCTGATGCTTCAGAAGACAACCGGACACTACTACTCTGAACAAAGTCCGGACTTGTGAACTTTTTTCCATTTTATTGCACACTTCCACCATTTATCCAGCCAGGTTATAATGTCTGAAATTGGCAAAATCTGTTAATGAGAGGTATTACTGTGCTTCCCGAATGTTATTTGACAATATCTTGAATGTAATTAACTATAAACAATTAGCTAGAATAAATATTAAATATTGCAGATGGTGTGCGAGGACAGCAGTGATATTGAAGGCGGGGAGAAAGACCACGAAGTTGGCGAGGTGCGAGTCAGCTCGGAGACAGTGCCTAAGCGTACCAATCTGGTGGGGAAGGTAGCATCCCTTCAGAGGCGCTTTGAAGCTCCAAGGCCCACACATGTTACTCCACCTAACTCTAGTGCCTCCATAGACAATCGACAGTTGCTACTGAAACTCAGCAAAGAAAGCTCTCACTCTCCAAGTGACTCCTCAGGTTATGATAGTCTCAGATCAAATAATTCTAATGTAGGACATGAACTGGATACCAAACTAGCACAGGCTTTGGAGGAAAATGATAAGATGTTCAAAAGTTTTGACACTCTTAAGAGACAACAACTCATTAGTGCCAAAGTGACAAGTGGAGGTCAGGAAAAAGGAAATGAGAGCTGTGACTTTAAGCATCCATCTGTGATGTCTAGAGTGCGAACATTTAGTTCTGGAGGAAACTGGGGTACTGGTTCTCTTCAACGACCATCAACTCTTCAGCGCCAAATGACTGTGCCAACCAGTAAGGCAGAGGTGAAGGAAGAGGATTCTTCACCTCCTCCTCCTCCTCCTCCACGCACTCCTATCACTCGAACTGGCACTTTGACAAACCCAAAGAAATCAAAGCCTTTTCCTCCCACTTCAAAAATTCAAAGAAGCATTTCCATGAGCACTGGTAACTTATCAAAATCTGTTTCACAAGATGACATGACAAGTCACTCTAGTTATAACACCATCCTAAAGTCACCAACAAAGAATACAGTGTCTTCAGCTTCCAGTGAAGACATCAGTGAAGCCAAAGCCTCCCCAGGATCACCCTCCAAACAGAGTGTAGCTTCCAGTAATGACTCCCTCACATCCTCCTCCAGTATGGTGACTGTCAAATCAGCCTCACTCAAAAGCCTTGACAATGATGAGGACCCTCCAGAACTGCCCCCAAGAAATGGAGCTAAAGCTGCCATGAAGCCCCCTCTTCCAAGAAGCTCATCACAGGTAAGGTCATGCACCAACTGAAGCATGATACAGGATGGAATATGCTCCAAAATAAAACCTGTTAAATGTTTTACATAACTAGGTTTTTTTTTTTTTTCAAGTAGGCCGTCTCCCACTGAGGCAGGGTGACCCAAAAAGAAAATACTTTCACCTCACTCACATAATCACTATTTTTGCAGAGGTGCTCAGAACACAACAGTTTAGAAGCATATACGTATAAAAAGACACAACCTATCCCTCCAAACTGCTAATATCCCAAAACCCCTCCTTTAGAGTGCAGGCATTGTACTTCCCATTTCCAGGACTCAAGTCCAGCTATGTAAAAATAACTGGTTTCCCTGAATCCCTTCACTAAATATTACCCTGCTCACACTCCAACAGGTCCCAAATACTATTCGTCTCCATTCACTCCTATTGAACACGCTCATGCACGCCTGTTGGAAGCCCCTTACTCCTTCCCCACCTTCCTTTCCCTACGGATTTAAATGCTCTCCATGTCATTCTACTTTGATCCATTCTCTCTAAATGACCAAACCACCTCAACAACCCCTCTAATACTTTTTATTAACTCCACACCTCCTAATATCCACACTCTGAATTTTCTGCATAATATTTACACCACACATTGCCCTTAGACAGGACATCTCCAACTGCCGCCTCGCTACTGCATTCACACCCATATAAGAGTGTTGGTACTACTATACTTTCATACATAAGTAGGTTTTATGGTATTGTATTTTTGTTGCCTCTTAAGCATTTAAAATACAGGCAAATCTTGCATTCTCCTACTTGCATTGATTATACACTTTTCATTTGCCTGTAGATTCTTAATTTGGGGGCTCCTAACAGTGGAAAAGTTAAGTTCTTTTAATGTTTCCTTTTCAATTTATAAGGCCTGGTTTGAGACAGGGTTTGGAAGGGTGAGGGGTTCATAACCCTTAGAACTTACGAGTGCCCCAATTTACGAGTTTTCTGAGTTACGAGCCATCACTGTCAATTTTTTTTGAATTGCGAGCCAAAATCAGAGTTACGAGCGAGCTTCAGATACTCCGCCACTAGATGGCGCAGCAAACACCACAACAGTGCACATGGTTACCTCGCCGTGGAAGCATCTCTCGTGTTATGCTTGTATTTTGTGCAGTTGTTTTGCCAAATTTCTTTTTTCTAACCATGGGCCCTAAGAAACGAAGTGCAAAGGACAGTGCTGAGATGATGTCCATTGAATTAACCCTTTGACTGTTTCCGACGTATAAATACGTCTTACGAGCCAATGTTTCTGACGTATTTATACGCACAAATTCTAGCGGCTTCAAATCAAGCGGGAAAGGCCTGGTAGGCCTACATGAGAGAGAATGGGTCTCAGTGGTCGGTATGCACCCTGTGAAAAAAATCTGGGACCCAGCAGTGCATTGTGGGAACGCCATGTTGTTAGTCCATTTTCACCATGCCTCTCGGTAAGAAGTTCCTCACTCCTCAGTGGATTGGAGGTCTTTTGTTCCCAAGTGATAGCTCTAACAGGGATGAAAATGTCAGTGACAGTGAATTCCAGGGTTTTGAAGTGAGTGCTACCGGAAAAAGTGCCCAGGATAACGTAATTAGTGATGAAAACCCAGATGACCCACAACCTTCCACCTCTGGTGCTGGGCCGGCTTGTTCACGTTCACGTTCGCCTGTACCAGGACGAAAGAGGAAACTATTTGGTCGTGTACAACACCCAGATGTTAGCAGTGATAGTGATTTCAAGGTCATTGAAAGCAGTTCTAGTGACAGTGAGAGTGAATATTCCCCAGTGAAGCGGCAGTATGTACGACGTAGCATGCGGTCTGGTAGTGTTTCATATGTTGTTCCAAGGGGAAGGAGAAACTCTGGGAGCACATCCCGTGGCCCTACACCACGACCTGATAGTGAAGATGACAATATTGTAACGATGGGTATGAATGATGTGAGTGATGGAGCAGGCAGTGGTGGTGATAGTGAGGGTGGCACGGCCCATGTGGCACCATCAGCGGGCCACGCTGCTGACTCTGCACAACAACCAGCCTAACCCTACCCCACACTCCCACAACCTGCACCACCACAACCACGGTACAATATCCAGACCCCACCAGCAGACCGCATCTGGGAGTGGCAGGACAGTGACGAGTTTGTTCCCAGTCCCCACGACTTTGATGAAACACAAAGTGGAATAAAGCCATCTTGTCCACTTGGGAACAATGCCAGTGAACTGGACTGCTTTGAGTTATTCTTCGATGAACCCCTGATGGACATCATTGTCAGGGAAACAAACACATACTGTGATTACACCATGGCAAATACAATTCTCTCACCAAAATCACGGCTACACAAGTGGAAGGAGACAACTGTGGCAGAGATGTACCTGTTTTTTGCCACAATAATGCTTATGCCACATATGTATAAGCACACTGTCACCACATATTGGGCAACAGAACGCCTGATTTCAACTCCAGGTTTTAGTGACATTATAGGTGTCAATCGTTTCCTGATACTGTTACGTATGTTACACTTTTCAGACAAAACCAGGCCTGACAGAAGCGACAGGTTATATAAGATCAGAAATGTGTTTATGTACCTGAAACAAAAGTGCTGCATGTATTTTTATCCCTTCAGGAAGCTTGTTATTGATGAGTCCTTGATTTTATTCAAAGGAAGACTCTCATTCAAGCAATATATACCAAGCAAGAGGAAACACTTTGGTATAAAGCTATTTGTACTGTGTGATTGCAGAAGTGGTCTAGTTTTGGATATCATTGTGTACACTGGCAGTAATACTTTGAGAGATACCATGAAGTTATTGGGTATCTCTGGTGATGTGGTTTGAACAATGATGGAACCATATCTTGGTAAGGGGCATATGTTATTTACTGATAACTGGTACACAAGCCCCATACTCAGTGATTTCTTGCAAGTGAACTTGACAGACGTGTGTGGCATAGTGCGTGGTAATCGTAAACATATGCCAAGGTTCGACGCTGGCACTCGCAGAGGTGAGGTGCAAGCCTTTGCTGCCAATGACATCATGACAAACGTGATGTCACATTGTTGACATCAGTTCACAGAAACGAAATGGTACCCAGTGGCAGGGACAACAGAGAGACCAATGAACCCATTCTAAAGCCTGCAGCTGTCATGGACTACAACCTCAATATGCGCTTAGTGGACAAATGTGACATGCAGATTGGGTGCGCAAGAGTTATAAGTGGTATATAAAACTTTTTTTCCATCTTGTTGATATCTCTATGCTAAATGCTTATAACATTTACAAGTTGAAGACCAACAAAACACCAAAATATGGTGAATTTTGCCTGTCAGTAATCAGACAAATAATTGCAAAGTACCAAGGAGCAACTCCTGCAATAGACCAGCGCCCACACACGTCATCTCGTTTCAGGCCTGGTGATCACTACCCCATACATCTGCCTCCTACTACTGCCAAGAAAAATGCTCAGGTGTTATGTATGTATGCATACCACAAAACGCCCACAAACACGCAGAGCCACTCGTTTTATGTGTGAGGAGTGTGAAGTGCCCCTCTGCATATACCCATATTTCAAAGAGTTCCACAAGCTGCAGCAGTTCTAGGAACGTGTTTAGTGACTGTACATATGTATATATATTATGGAACATTAGTAATAAACTGTTTACACAAACTAATAGTGATAGTTTGTTCTGTTATTGTGTTGTAAATAATGAGTGTATATTTGAAGAATGCACCTTACATTGGTCTCACAGGCCACATAAGTTACCTGGAACAGAAAAATATTGAAAAATGCAAGAAACCTTTGAATTAGAGTAAATAAAAGAATACTGGGTGGGCGGCAGTCGCCGCTGTTGCCGTACGCACGTCACTTTCTGCAAACTTTGCGGCTCTATATCTCGGTAAGTACTGATGGCAAATTTTTTTTTTTTTTTAATATTTGGTGACAGAATGACAGTTTCAGAGAGGGGCCTGAAACAGTCAAAGGGTTAAAGCATGAAATCATAGAAAAATACAAGTGAGGTATGCATTTAGTCGACTTGGCGAGGCAGTACAAGCGTAATATGTATGTATTTTGTGCCTTCTCTGTGAGCAGGCACAGGGTATTTATGCTGATTTACTTCCAAGATATTCACTCAAAATGTAGGCTTGTCTCCTGACTCGGGGGGCGGGGAAATCAGAGAAAATTGCTTGTTTCAGTGTTTTCCTTATGAAACTAGTGATCTAGTGCAGTTAGCCTCACAAATGCTGTCTTCTCTTATGATAAGACCTCGGTAGGGCAAGAATGGGAAGATATGGTCAGTGATAATTATTTTTTTTTTTACCTAGGGAGTGGTCGCCGCCACTCCTCACATAATGACATGTTTTATTCATTCTAGAGTATATGTTGTTTATGTCATCCTCTTCAAGGGGGGCTCCTTGGCGTGGTGAAGAGGCTCTTGGTCTGAGGAATTAGCCCTGTCGGTCTTCTTCCTCAGACCGAACCTAATTACCCCCCATTCTCCCCTCCCCTATCCCATCCTCCCCTTTTTCCATTCCTCCTCCTCCTCCTCACCCCTCCCTTTTGTCCTTTGGGATTTCTCCCACAGGCGCGCTAGTTCCTAGGTAGGGGAAAGGACACCGGGGTCCATCCCATTCCGTTGAGGTTCTTGGCGGTGGCGTAGTTTGCCGTGGAATCTGGATTGCCTGGGGATGTCCCGATCCCTCTCCGGTATCCCGGAGTAGCTTTGGGTGTCTTTTGGGCGACGGGTGTATCTCTGGAAGCCACCTTTCGGATTCCGGGGGTGGTGGCTGAAGGAGGTATGCTTTGTGGCGGATATCCGGCCGCCCTCTCTTTTGTCCACCGAGGTAGCTCGGCAGATGTGAGGTTGCTATCCCGGATTGCTGGTTTACTGGCATGAAGGGTAGGGTATGGCATGGGTTCCATGCTGCATCTGCGCTACTAGCGGTGTTGAGGTCCTCTTGGGTGCAGAGGGAGATTTCCGGCCCTTTCATTCCTCCTGGGAACTATTCCTCCCCGCTCCCCCCTTTTTTTTATTCTTTTTTTTTCTTAAAAACAAAAAGCAAAGGAGTAACCTAACCATGGCAGCCCTAGTCCATGAACCCACTACCCCCGGGCCTCTTCTTGATACTGCACCCCATTCTGACCCTGCCTTGTGTTTAGACCACTCTTCGGACACTCCTGAAGCCCCTGTACCTCTTGCTGGTGCTGTTTCCTCACCCGCTTCAGGTACCGGGGCTTCGACTGACTCCTTCGATTTGTCTGAACTCCACTCTCCTTTGACTATGCTTCCGGCTTCTCCCTCTACGGTACGGCAATTTTCGAATCGCCCACCCATTTCACGCCGGACCAACTCCGGTCCTACTCCTAAACGCCAACGTCAATCTCCTGATGATGCTCCTTCGTTACCTTCCCATTCTACTCGGAAAAGACCGACACGTCAAGCACTCCCTCTCCACGCTCAGTTTCGGACCACACAATGGACTAAATTCTTTACTTTAAGACAGACTTCTTCTGCCTACCTTTCTGACCATAGTATTGGCAAAGCGCTCCTGCGTCATGTTGGTAGAGATATTTCATTTCATGCTCTCAAGAGCGGTATGCGCATCGTCACTGTCCAGAATGCTACCCAAGCTCATGATCTTTCTCTCCTTTCGAATATCGATACTACTCCTATCACTATTGAAAAACATCTTTCTCTCAATTCTTGTAGTGGTACTGTCATTCTGCCCCATACCATAGTCCAACAGAATTTCCAGTCATGTGGCAATGACATTTTTGAACAGCTGGAACTCCAGGATCTCCCAATCCTCAAAGTAGACACTTATGTCCTTCCTGCCTGGGGGCGGAGACATTACCCTTGCAATGTGGCTCGTTTAACTTTTGACAGCCGAGAACTCCCGTCCTCTGTATATGTCGCGGGACATCGGTTACAAGTTCGGAAGGTGATACCTACACCGCAACAATGTAGTAATTGCTGGCGTTTTGGTCACCCAGCGAAATATTGCAGATCTATCGCCGAATGCCCAGTCTGTGGTGCCGACGACTATCCTAATACATCTTGCAGTCAACCTCCATCTTGCCTTAATTGTAACGAAGCTCACCCTTCGTACTCCCGCCGTTGCTAGGTCTACTTAAATGAACGTGAAATCCGTTGCCTCAAAGAGGCAGAAGGTCTCCCTTATGCTATGGCAGTTACTCATCTCTGCCTCCAAGGGAGACTACCCCGTGTTTCTTATTCTCGTGTTTCCAAACATCCCCCCACTTCTGGGGTCCCATCTTCTGCAGCCTCCTCTGTTGTTACCCCTCCCATAGCCACTACGGCATCTAATCCTTTTGCTGTCCTTGGCTCTGACGTCCCGACTACAACTCAGTCTGTTCTCACATCTTCGCGTCCTTCCTTGCAGGCCCCAGTATCGACAAGACCTCGTACGACACCTAATACCAATCGCCCCTATACTCAGAAGCCCAAAAAATCCACATTGCTCAAATCATCTTTGCCCCTTCCTTCCCTTCTTCCACCTCCACACTTGACCTTTCCAGTCTCTGTACCTAGTTCTTCCCCTCTCTCTGGCTCTATTACAAGTGTGGAGATTCACCCTCCTCCTCGTACTATGCCTTCCACCCCCGTCCCCTCTCAAGTTTCTCCCTCTTCTGCCACCTCCCAGGTTTCTGCCTCTCCTCCCCCCCCCCCCCACACTTCATCTCCAGTCCCTTACACTCTTCACTCCCCCTCTACTTTGGTACAGTCCATTACTGTCCCAGTCTTTACTCACCCTCCTCCTCTTATCTCCAATATGGTCTCCCATACATCTTTGAATTCAGAAACACTTGAAGCCATTTCAGAATATATTGCAGAGACTAAACCTTCAATGGACACTGATTCACTTCCTGTTCCTTCTCTTCCCTCTCCTCCATCTTCACAACCCCATTCTTCGCAGCACTCCGTTCCTTCGCTACTTGAACGTCTTCCAATGCCACCACACGTTGACTTTTCTAACCCCTCTAGTCCGTAGGTGCCTTTACCTACAGATTCCTGGTATTTTCTTCATCGCCAATCATGGCCTATTTACAGTGGAATATCCGCGGCCTCGGGTAATCGGGGTGAGCTTCAGATGTTGCTTTCCAGGTTTTCCCCTGTTGGTGCTTGCTTACAAGAACCAAAATTACACTCTGCTGTTTTCCAACCTATCTCAGGCTATAATTTATTATATTCTTCGGATCCTTTCTCAGATGGGACCTTTAATGAAAGTGCCCTTCTTCTATGCAATGATATTCCGTACTGTCAACTATTTGTCCATACCTCGCTGCATTACACTGCAGCCCGTATCCACTTGAATAAGTGGTTTACAATATGTTCTTTATATCTCTCTCCTTCTCGAGCATTTTCTATCCCAGACTTTGCCTTTCTTGTTTCATCCTTACCACCACCACTTCTGTTACTTGGTGATTTTAATGCCCACCATTTCCTCTGGGGGGGGGGTCTCATTGTGACTCACGTGGCATCCAGTTGGAGGCTTTTCTCGCCTCTCACCCCCTCCATGTTTTAAATACAGGTACTCCCACCCATTTTGATCCTTGTACTCATACTCTCTCGTGCATCGATCTATCAGTCTGCTCTTCCTCCACTGCACTAGACTTCACCTGGTCTGTTCTACCAGACTTGCATGACAGCGATCATTTTTACTTCTCCTTCCTATTCACCACCTTTCCGTAGCCCTCGCTGGCAATTTGATCGGGCAAATTGGGATCTTTACTCACACCTCACTGCTTTTAGTGAGGTTCCTTCTTCATCCTCCATTGATGAGCTCCTACACATCTTCTCGACGTCAGTTTATACCGCAGCTTCTCATTCTATACCCCAAACCTCAGGCAGGCATTCTCAGAAGTGCGTGCCTTGGTGGTCTCCTGCTTGTGCTCGTGCAGTACGTTTGAAACGTGCTGCATGGGGCAGGTACCGGTACAATAGAACCGCTGAGAGACTTCTTGATTTTAAGCAGAAGCGTGCAATCGCTCGCCGTGTCATCCGTGAAGCTAAACGCACTTGTTGGCGAGACTATGTTTCCACCATCACCTCTGCTTCTTCTATGAGTGCAGTCTGGAAAAAAGTGAGGAAATTGAGTGGTAAATACTCTCCTGACCCGGCTCCTGTTCTACGGGTCGCTGGTGTTGATGTAGCAAACCCTCTCGACGTTGCCATTGAACTTGGCACACATCTGGTCCGTATCTATGCCCCTCGTTTCTTTCCTCAAAGTCTGCCAGAGAGTTAGTACCCTTGGACTTTTCTTCTCTCAGAGAAGAACAGTATAACGTGCCTTTTACACTTCAAGAACTGGAGGCCACGCTTTCAGCTTGCCGATCATCGGCAGCTGGGCCTGACGACATTCATATTCGTATGTTACAACATTTACATCGGTCAGCCCTTGTAGTCCTCTTACACCTCTTCAATCTTATTTGGGCACAAGGAGTTCTTCCCCAGCTGTGGAAAACTGCCATTGTTCTCCCTTTCCGCAAACCGGGTACTACAGGACATGATGCCTCCCACTATCGCCCCATCGCTCTTACTAGTGCAGTTTGCAAAGTGATGGAACGTCTCGTAAATCGACGTTTAATGTGGTATTTAGAGACACACAACAGTCTCTCCGCTAGTCAATATGGCTTTCGTAAGGGTCGTTCTACCATAGACCCCTTACTACGCTTGGATACGTATGTTCATAATGCCTTTGCGAATAATCACTCAGTTATTACCATATTTTTTGACCTTGAGAAGGCATATGACACAACTTGGAGGTATAATATTTTGGCCCAGGCCCATTCCTTAGGCTTCCGAGGCAATCTACCATCCTTCCTTTAGAACTTTTTTAACTGACAGACATTTCCGTGTTCGAGTCAATAATGTTCTTTCCCCGGACTTCGTCCAAGCTGAAGGTGTCCCTCAGGGATGTGTTCTAAGCACAACACTTTTTCTCCTTGCTATAAATGATTTGGCCTCTGTTCTTCCACCCAATATTTGGTCATCACTATGTTGATGACTTCGCTATTGCTTGTGCAGGCGCTGACTGTCACCTTATTGCAGTTTCTCTCCAGCATGCGGTCGACCGTGTTTCCACTTGGGCCACCACGCATGGGTTTAAATTTTCAAGTACCAAAACTCACCAAATTACTTTCACTAGACGCTCTGTTATCTCCGATCATCCTTTGTATCTCTATGGCTCCCGTATCCCCGAACGTGATACAGTCAGGTTTCTAGGCCTTCTCTTTGACCGTCGGTTATCCTGGAAACCTCACATTACCTCTCTGAAGGCAACTTGTCACAGCCGGCTAAACCTTCTTAAAACCCTTGCTCATCTTTCCTGGGGAGCTGATCGTCCAACTCTGCTTCACCTATATTCAGCCCTCGTTTTATCGAAACTCTATTATGGTGACCAGATTTATTCCGCGGCCTCTCCTGCTACTCTCTCTAGCCTTAACTCTATCCATCACCAAGGATTACGTTTGTGCCTTGGTGCTTTTCGCTCTTCCCCTGTTGAGAGCCTCTATACAGAAGCGAATGTTCCATCCTTGTCTGATCGCCGTGATGCCCATTGCCTTCGCTACTATGTACGCTCTCACGATCTACACAATCCTTCCATTTATAGAATGGTCACCGATGTTAGTAGACATTCTTTATTCATTCGCCGCCCCTGTTTGCTCCGTCCCTTTTCTCTTCGCCTACATTCACTCTTGTCTTCCCTTCAGTTACCACCTTTATATGTTCATGTAGCATCTCACTTTTCCCCACCCCCGTGGGAAGTTCCAGCTGTTCGGGTCTGTTCTTTCTCACTCCCTTGCTCGAAAACTCAACTGCCTACGGTGGCTTCCCGCTCTCTTTTTCTTGATCACTTCCACTCCCATTCTCATGCCACCACTGTGTACACAGATGGCTCTAAGTCTTCAGACGGTGTCGGATTCGCAGCAGTGTTTCCGGACAGCGTTGTGCGGGGGCATTTACTATCTTCAGCTAGCATTTTTACTGCTGAACTGTATGCCATTCTTGCAGCACTTATTCGTATCGCATCTATGCCTGTGTCATCATTTATAGTAGTCTCAGACTCCCTTAGTGCTCTACAGGCTATACGAAAATTTGATACATCTCATCCCCTAGTTCTCCGTATCCAACTTTGGCTACGCCGTATCTCTACCAAACATAAAGATATTGTTTTTTGTTGGGTCCCTGGTCATGTCGACGTACAGGGCAATGAACAGGCAGACACTGCTGCGCGGTCAGCAGTACATGACCTACCAATTTCCTATCGAGGTGTTCCATTTCTGGACTATTTTGCTGCAATAGCTACCCACCTTCGCACCCGTTGGCAACAACGTTGGTCAACTCTGCTCGGTAACAAACTTCATTCTATTAAACCGAGCATAGGTTACTGGCCGTCTTCTTGTCATCAGTGCCGAGGTTGGGAGACCACTCTCTCCCGCCTTCGCATTGGCCACACTCGTCTTACTCATGGGTATCTCATGGCGAGGCACCCTGTTCCTCTCTGTGAGCACTATCTATCTACTTCTCTTACAGTTTACCTGGAGAGAGTTCCGGGGGTCAGCGCCCCCGCGGCCCAGTCTGTGACCAGGCCTCCTTAGGTCAGTGTCCCAGGATGCGACCCACACCAGTCGACTAACACCCAGGTACCCATTTTACTGATGGGGAACATAGACAACAGGTGGAAAGAAACACGTCCAATATTTCTACTCTGGCTGGGAATCGAACCCAGGCCCTCGCCGTGTGAAGCGAGAGCGTTAACCACCAGGCCACCAGAGCAGTGTCAAGTTCCAGTATCAATTAGCCACATTCTGTTAGACTGCCCTCTCTATCAACGAGCACGCAGAATTTACCTCCAACGTTGTCATCGTTCTACTACTCTCTCTTTACCTTCCCTTCTTGCTGATGGACCCTCCTTTAATCCTGACTCTCATTGACTTCTTGACAACGACTGATTTACTCCACAAACTCTGATGATACTTTTCGCACTCCCCTCAGCCCTTTCTAGTTCAGTCTCTTGCTGCCCTTTACCCTTTCACCATCCACTACCCGCTGTTATCCGTAACCTATTACTCATCCATCTCCCTTTTGCCGCCCTTGCTTCCTTCCTGCCCTGCAGCGCTGTATAGTCCTTGTGGCTTAGCGCTTCTTTTTGATTATAATAATAATAATGTTTATGTCATATTAGATCAATTTTGATAGATAAATAAGCTGTAGAGTTGATATTAGCGTTACATTGAAGTATTTTCTCCTGCCTCCCGAGGTTCAGGAATTTTGCTGGAATCGAGTTACAAGCTGGGTCAGGGTACCACTGTATTAGTAAACATTAACAAATATATATACAGTACTTGACTTCTTAATTCTTATTCTCTTTTTTAAATTGACATTCATAGGCAATACCTAAAGTTAAGCAACATTTTTGAGAGACGACATTGGAAAAAATACTATGCTCAAATTTGAGGAAAAATTTACTGAACAAGGAACTTAAATTATTCACCTGATCACACGATTTTACTCTTATTTACCCCATAGTATTGAGATACTTTACTCTAAATGATGCTCTACACTCAAAGGATTTGCCTACATGTCAGTGCTTCTTAGAAAACAACTCCGTTAGTCATTTGCGACGATAAATGGAGATAATTGGTATAAATTATTGTACCAGTATGGTGGATATTATTATAATCAAGGGGGAAGCGCTAAACCCGTAGTATGGTGGATAAATATACAAATACGGTATAATGTGATCCTTTATTAACATTTCACTCAGACTGTGGGCTAAGTCATAAACAGGACTTTATAAAGCTGACTATGTAGGCAAAATGTCAATAAAAGATCACAGTGTACTACATTTGTGTCTATCTAAGACTCTCATATATAAGGAGGACAGAATTAAATCCCTAAACCTTTACCTAGCTACTGTATGCTGAAATGCAATACCTGCATACAAGAAAATTAAATTTTAGTGAACTTTCAAAGGCTTGTTACTGCTTACCCAACAACCACTACAAATATTATCCCCAGTGCACTACACAGTAATCTGTTCATATCTCACTTACTGTGTTGGGTGCGTGGAATCTACAACAACAAAACTATCTTACACTAATCAGATGACAACAAAAGGTTGCCATAAAAATTATATTAAAGATCTAAATACCCCTTTCATACAACAACAACTGGATGTATTGACCATGCAGATATCTGCTCTCTTCACTTTACTGAACACACACAGGCCCTATCCCCCCCCCCCAAAAAAAAAAAATATATCCAGTGTGATGTAGTGCTTGTGAGGTCACTAAGGAAGACCTAACTAACCAGTAACTGTCATACGCCTTGCCTTGGCAAATAGCTGTCAGCCATGCCTCATGGCTTAAGACTAGCATCAGGTCAAAACACGTGGTGCACACCTCATTGGGGGTGCTTGAAGAACCATATAAGCTCAAGGAAACGGCTAGAGAGGGGGGATTCGAGCAGAGCTGCTGCCAGTGGGCTGTTGGAGACTGGCTGGAGCAGTGCTCGGCTGTGTAGGTCTTGGGACTTGTGGCTAAGTTCCTGTGGTGAACTGTCAAGTTATATTCTGTTTCGTCAGTCGATTGTATTCCCTGTCTCACTACTTATGTGTACCATCCCCATTTATCTAAACCCAATAGTGTTCTCCTGTTCCCAAATATATTATTGTACAAGGACTTGATAATATTTGAGTGGAATAGTAATATTCACTGTCCCCTTTATTTATTTTTTATTTCAAGTACTGAGAGGGTGAGTAGTGTGGTGGTAGAGATAATGAGAGATGGTCTAGTCACCAGTGACCTCACATTATCTCCGCTCCTGTCACTTGACGCACCTCTCCTGCCTATCCTCTTCAAGGGGGGCTCCTTGGCGTGGTGAAGAGGCTCTTGGTCTGAGGAATTAGACCTGTCGGTCTCCTTCCTCAGACCGAACCTAATAACCCCCCAATCCCCCGTTCCCTATCCCTTCCTCCCCTTTTTCTTTTCCTCCTCCTCCTCCCCCCCACCCCTTCCTTTTTGGCCTTTGAGATTTTTTTTTTCCACAGGCACACTAGTTCCTAGGTAGGGGAAAGGGTACCGGGGTCCATCCCATTCCGTTGAGGTTCTTGGCGGTGGCGTAGTTTGCCGTGGAATCTGGATTGCCTGGGAATGTCCCGATCCCTCTCCGGTATCCCGGAGGGTGGCTTTGGGTGTCTCTCGGGTGATGGGTGTATCTCTGGAAGCCACCTTTCGGATTCCGGGGGTGGTGGCCGAAGGAGGTATGCTTTATGGCAGATTTCCAGCCACCCTCTCTTTTGTCCACCGAGGTAGCTCGGCAGATGTGAGGTTGCTATCCCGGATTGCCGGTTTACTGGCATGATGGGTAGGGTATGGCACGGGTTCCATGCTGCATCTGCGCTACTTGCGGTGCTGAGGTCCTCTTGGGCGCGGAGGGAGATTTCTGGCCCTTTCATTCCTCCTAGGAACTATCCCTCCCCTGTCCCCCCTTATTTTTCTTAAAAACAAAAAGAAAGAAGTAACCTAACCATGGCAGCCCTAGTCCATGAACCTGCTACCCCCGGGCCCCTTCTTGATACCGCACCCCGTTCTGACCCCGCCTCGTCTTTGGACCACTCTTCGGACACTCCTCATGCCTCTGTACCTCTTGCCGGTGCTGTTTCCTCACCCGCTTCAGGTACTGAGGCCTCGACTGACTCCTTCGATTTATCTGACCTTCGCTCTCCTCTGACTATGCTTCCGGCCTCTCCCTCTACGGTGTGGCAATTTTTGAATCGCCAGCCCATTCCACGTCGGACCAACTCTGGTCCCACGCCTAAATGCCAACGACAATTACCTGCTGATGATCCTTCTCCACCTTCTCGTTCTTCTCAGAAAAGATCGACACGTCCTTCACTACCTTTCCACGCTCAATTTCAGACTGCACAATGGACTAAATTCTTCACTTTATGACTGACTTCCTCTACTGCCTATCTTTCTGACCACAGTATTGGCAAGGCACTCCTACGCCATGTTGGTAAAGATATTTCTTTTCATGCTCTTAAGAGCGGTACGCGCATCATCACCGTACAGAATGCTACCCAGGCTCATGAGCTTTCTCGTCTTTCCCATATCGATACTGTTCCTGTCACTATTGAAAAACATCATTCCCTCAATTCTTGTAGTGGTACCGTCATTCTGCCCCATACCATAGTTCAACAAAGTTTCCAGACATGTGGCACTGACATTCTTGAACAGCTGGAACTCCAAGATCTCCCAATCCTCAAGGTAGACACTTACGTTCTTCCTGCCCTTGGGCAGAGACGATACCCTAGCAACGTGGCTCGTTTAACTTTTGACAGCTGTGAACTCCCATCCTCAGTTTATGTAGCAAGACATGGGTTACAAGTTCGAAAGGTAATCCCTACACCGCAACAGTGTAGAAATTGCTGGCGATTTGGCCATCCAGCGAAATATTGCAGATCTATCGCTGAATGCCCAGTCTGTGGTGCCGATGACCATTCTAATACGTCTTGCAATCGACCTCCCTCTTGCCTTAATTGTCATGAGGCTCACCCTTCGTACTCTTGCCGTTGTCAAGTCTACTTAAACGAGCGGGAAATCCGTTACCTCAAAGAGGCAGAAGGTCTCCCTTATGCCATGGCAGTTTCTCATCTCCGCCTCCAAGGGAGACTACCTCGTGTTTCTTATTCCCGTGTTTCAAAACGTCCCCCACTTCTGGGATCCCATCTTCTGCAACTACCTCTGTGGTTACCTCTCCCATAGTCACTCCTGTATCTAATTCTTTTGCTGTCCTAGGCTCAGACGTCCCTACTTCAACGCCTCAGTCTGATCTCGCTTCTTCGTGTTCTCTCTCACAAGCCTCGGTAGCGAAGAGATCTCATACGACACCTCTTCCCAATCATCCCTCTACTTATCAAAAGTCAAAAAAAGTCCGTTAACACCTCCTACCCATCTTCCACCTCCTCATTTTACCTTCCCTGTCTCTGTACCTGGTTCTCCCACTCTCACTGGCTCTGTTACAAGTGTAGAGGTTCACCCTCCTTCCCCGTCCCCTCCCAAGTTTCTTCCTCTTCTGCCACCTCCCAGGTTTCTGCCTCTTCTGTCCCCTTCCACACTTCTCCAGTTCCCTCCACCCTATCGCCCCCCCCCTACCTTGTTACAGTCCAGTACAGTTCCAATCTTTACTCATCCTCCCCCTACTATTTCCAATATTGTCTCCCATACGACGTCTCTGAATTCCGAAACACTTGAAGCAATCTCTGAATATATTGCAGAGACCAAACCATCAATGGACACTGATCCACCCTCCGTTCCTTCTCTCTCCTCTGCTCCATCTGCGCAACTCCTTTGTTCAGAGCGCACCGTTCCCTCGCTGCTTGAACGTTTTCCACTGCCTCCGCATGTGGACTTTTGTAACCCCTCTAGTCCGTAGGAACTCTTACCTGCGGATTTCAGGTATCCTTATCATTGCCAATCATGGCCTATTTACAGTGGAATATACGCAGCCTCAGAGGTAATTGGGGTGAGCTTCAGATGTTACTCTCCCAGTTTTCCCCTGTTGGTGTTTGCTTACAGGAACCAAAATTACACTCTGCTGTTATCTCTTCCATCTCAGGCTATAATTTATTGTATTCTTCAGATCCTTTTCCTGATGGGACCTTTAATGAAAGTGCCCTTCTTCTACGCACTGATATTCCGTACCATCAGCTATTTGTTCATACCTCGCTGCATTACACAGCAGCCCGTATCCACTTGCATAGGTGGCATACGCTCTGTTCTTTATATCTCTCTTTATATCCATTCCGGATATTGCCTTTCTTGTTTCGTCATTACCGCCACCGATTCTGTTACTTGGCGATTATAATGCCCACCACTTCCTCTGGGGGGGGTCTCGCTGTGATTCCCGTGGCATTCAGTTAGAGACTTTTCTTGCCACCCACCCCCTCCATGTTTTAATTACAGGTACTCACGCCCATTTTGATCCTCGAACTCACACTCTCTCTTGCATCGATCTCTCAGTCTGCTCTTCCTCCGCCGCATTAGACTTCACTTGGTCTGTTCTCCCGGACTTACATGACAGCGATCATTTCCCAATCATTCTTACTTCCCCTTCATATTCACCACCTCTTCGCATCCCACGCTGGCAATTTGAAACCTTTACTCACACCTAACTGTTTTTAGAGAGGTTCCTTCTTCGTCATCCATCGATGAGCTTTTACACCTCTTCTCGTCCTCCGTTTTAACCGCAGCTTCTAATTGTATACCCCAAACTTCGGGCAGGCATTCTCAGAAATGCGTGCCTTGGTGGTCTCCTGCTTGTGCTCGTGCAGTACATTTGAAACGTGCTGCATGGGGCAGGTACCGGTACAATAGAACCGCGGAGAGACTTCTTGATTTTAAGCAAAAGCGTGCAATCGCTCGCCATGTCATCCGTGACGCAAAACACACTTGCTGGCGAGATTATGTCTCCACCATCACCTCTGCTTCCTCTATGAGTACAGTCTGGAAAAAAGTACGAAAACTGAGTGGTAAATATTCTCCTGACCCGGCTCCTGTTTTGCGGGTTGCCGGTATTGATATAGCAAACCCACTAGATGTTGCCAATGAAATTGGCAATCATCTGGTCCGTATTTCTCAGGGACTCCATCTATGCCCCTCGTTTCTTTCCTCAAAGTCTGCCAGAGAGTTAGCACCCTTGGACTTTTCTTCTCTCAGAGAAGAACAGTATAATGTGCCTTTTACACTTCAAGAACTAGAGGCAACACTATCAGCTTGCCGATCATCGGCAGCTGGGCCCAACGACTTTCATATTCGTATGCTACAACATTTACATCAGTCAGCCCTTGCAGTCCTATTACGCCTTTACAATCTTATTTGGTCACAAGGAGTTCTTCCACAGCTTTGGAAATCTGCCATTGTTCTCCCTTTCCGCAAACCAGGCACTACGGGACATGAAGTCTCCCACTATCGTCCCATTGCTCTTACCAGTGCAGTTTGCAAAGTGATGGAACGCCTGGTAAGTAGACATTTAGTGTGGTATTTAGAGACACACAACTGTCTCTCCACTCGTCAATATGGCTTTCGTAAGGGACGTTCTACCATAGACCCCTTACTATGCTTGGATACGTATGTTCGTAATGCCTTTGCGAATAACCACTCAGTTATTGCCATATTTTTTGACCTTGAGAAGGCATATGACATAACTTGGAGGTATAATATTTTAGCCCAAGCCCACTCCTTAGGCCTTCGAGGCAATCTACCATCCTTCCTTAAGAACTTTTTAACTGACAGGCATTTCCGTGTTCGGGTTAATAATGTGCTCTCCCTGGACTTTATCCAAGCTGAAGGTGTCCCCCAGGGATGTGTTCTGAGCACAACACTTTTTCTCCTTGCTATTAATGATTTGGCCTCTAGTCTTCCATCAAATATTTGGTCATTACTCTATGTTGATGACTTCGCTATTGCCTGTGCAGGCGCTGACTGTCACCTCATTACAGTTTCTCTCCAGCATGCGGTCGACCGTGTTTCCAATTGGGCCACCACACATGGGTTTAAATTTTCCAGCACTAAAACCCACCAAATTACTTTCACTAGACGCTCTGTCATCTCCGATCATCCTTTGTACCTCTATGGCTCCCATATCCCTGAACGTGATACAGTCAAGTTTCTGGGCCTCCTCTTTGACTGTAGGTTACCCTGGAAACCTCACATTACCTCTCTGCAGGCAACTTGTCACAGCCGGCTGAACCTTCTTAAAACCCTTGCTCATCTTTCATGGGGAGCTGATCGTCGAACCCTCCTTCGCCTACATTCCACCCTCATTTTATCGAAACTTGATTATGGTGACCAGATCTATTCAGCGGCATCTCCTCCTACTCTCTCTAGCCTTAACCCCATTCATCACCAAGGATTACGTTTATGCCTTGGTGCTTTTCGCTCTTCCCCTGTTGAGAGCCTCTATGCAGAAGCGAACGTTCCATCCTTATCCGATCACCGTGATGCCCATTGCCTTCGCTACTATGTACGCTCTCATGATCTCCGCAATCCTTCCATTTATAGAATGGTCACTGATATTAGTAGACATTCTTTATTTGTTCGCCGCCCCTGTTTACTCCATTCCTTCTCTCTTCGCCTTCATTCACTCTTGTCTTCTCTTCAATTACCACCTTTCTATGTTCATGTAGCATCTCACTTTTCCCTACCCCCCTGGGAAGTTCCAGCTGTTCGAGTCTTGTTCTTTCTCTCTCCCTTGCTCGAAAGCCCAACTGTCTACGGTTGCTTCCCGCTCTCTTTTTCTTGACCACTTCCACTCTCATTCTCATGCCATTGCTGTGTACACAGATGGCTCTAAGTCTTCTGACGGCGTAGGATTCGCAGCAGTGTTTCCGGACAGCGTCGTACGAGGGCATTTACTATCTTCGGCTAGTATTTTTACTGCTGAATTGTATGCCATCCTTGCAGCACTTATCCGTATTGCATCTATGCCTGTGTCATCATTTGTGGTTGTCTCAGACTCCCTTAGTGCTTTACAGGCTATACAGAAATTTGATACACCTCACCCCTTAGTCCTCCGTATCCAACTTTGGCTACGCCGCATCTTTCCCAAGCATAAAGATATTGTTTTTTGTTGGGTCCCTAGTCATGTTGATGTACAGGCCAATGAACAGGCAGACACTGCTGCGCAGTCAGCAGTACATAACCTACCAGTTTCATATAGAGGTATTCCATTTACGGACTATTTTGCTGCAATATCTTCCCACCTTCACACCCGTTGGCAACAACGTTGGTCTACTATGCTCGGCAACAAACTTCAATCTATTAAACCGAGTATAGGTTACTGGCCGTCTTCTTATCACCAGTGTCGAGGTTGGGAGACTACTCTCTCCCATCTTCGCATTGGCCATACTCGTCTTACTCATGGATATCTCATGGAGAGGAGCCCTGCTCCTCTCTGTGAGAATTGCCAAGCTCCATTATCAGTCAGCCACATTCTTTTGGACTGCCCACTTTATCAACGAGCACGCAGAATTTACCTCCGTCGTCGTCTACGCTCTGCTGCTCTCTCTTTACCTTCCCTTCTCGCTGATGGACCCACCTTTCATCCGGACTCTCTCATTGACTTTTTGACAACAACTGACTTCCTTCACAAATTCTGATTCCTTCAGCCCTTTCTACTTCAATCTCTTGCTACCCTCTACCCCCGTACTATCCCCTGCCCCGCTGTTTTCTGTAACCTACTGATCATCCCTCCTCCCTTCTGCCACCCAATACCCTCGCTTCCTTCCCTACCCTGCAGCGCTGTATAGCCCTTGTGGCTTAGCGCTTCTTTTTGATTATAATAATTATCTCCTGCCTATCCCTCCGATTACTCTTTATTCCCCAATTATCCATTCATTCCATTACCCACCTATATGACACCATTCAAATAACTAAAGTAGAACCTCCATACAAATAACGGTTCAGAAAAATGGAAAAGGCTCCCCTGAAGAAACTTAAAAGATTTTTGGCAATGTCCTTCAAAAGAATTTTCAGGAACACTGCACTTGCAATATATTCAGGCAATCATGCAAGATCACAAAGTACTGAGTTAGATATAATGTAACCAAATCACTGTCTCAGGCCATACAAAACAGTGTGTAGGGAAATAGAAATATTCATGACCTCTGTCAAACTGGTTCTAGTTACAAGTCATGTCATGCATTATATCCTGTAAAAACCAATTCTTCTTTTTTTCAAAATAAGTACTTTTGTAGTTTTACGATTATCATCCTATATTACAGGTTAGGTAAGATTTGTTAGGAAAAGTGTTTTCTGACACAGGTCTTAGTCATATGATGACCCGCTGTTGGATCTTTTGGTCGTCTGGCCGAGGCCTTCTGCTGGCTTACCGGTCCACCCCTCTAAAAATTACGGTTATGATAATAACCTATATTACAGTTGCACTAGAGTTTAATTCAAATCTTAATCTCTCTCAATTAATCATCTGCTAATTATATGCCACAAATTCCCATGAATAGCTCATTTCAAGTACATAAAATCTGTACCTAACTTTTTATTGTTAAACTGTTAACATTCTTTACTTCTGAAGTACTCATAGTGTATGAACAGCAACTTCATATTATGTATCAGTGTAATTTAGTGTGGATATTTGCTGTTTGGAGGGGCAGCTGAACTATAGTATCTATGTGCCTCTGGCAAGACAATGATAGAGTGAATGATGGCGAGTGTTTCTTTTTCGGGTCACCCTATCTCGATGGGAGACGGCTAGTGTGTAAAAGAAATTAACAAAAACTCAATATAGACTAAATTAAATTAATATGCTCCTCTTAATAAGAAGCTGTTTAATCTTCAGCTGTAAACAGTATTATTATTGTTTGAGTAGCAAGTTATAAAATTTATTTTTAGTATGTGGTGGTGTGCTTACACTCAAATAATTATAAATATTCTCCCCAGGATAATGTGAAGGCAGCTCTACAGAATAAAGGCCTGCGTTCACCTTCACCAGCGCGCAAGGCAATAAGGAGCCCCTCACCAGATAATACTGAACGGCCACCTTCGGTGCCTTCAAGACTTCGCAAGCCACAGCTTAGCCCAACAACTTCTCCAACAAATAATTTACCAGGTACACACCGTCCTCGTCCTTCAGGCAAATTAAATGCACCTGCACCTTCCAATAGTAAGGCTTCTGCAACCAGTCCAACGTCCCCTCGAGGTGGGAATCGTTCTCCTCAGAAAAGTCCTAAAGTTAGTTGTAAGCCTGCTGCCACAGAGGAGCTCAAGCCTCAGCTTCCTGCTAAAACAAGTCAGTCACCAGCTAGACGAGTTCCTGCATCGCCACCAACCACTAATGGCGTAAAAAGTCCCATAAGAGGCACAGACAAAAACTCATCTTCTAGATTGCCCAGACCAGATAATGCCAGTGTAGCCCTTAAGAATAGCCTTAATCAAGAAGTTGCTCCTCTTCAGACATCCTCACCAAAACTCTCGCCTAAAAACAAGATGGTCAATGGGAAGACTCCAAATGGTATGGATCTAGATGATTCTTTAGACTCTGGTAGCTTTGACCAAGATTCATTAGAAGAAGCAGAAGACATCGAGGTAATGCCTCCAGCTTCAAGAGATGCCTTCCGTCGTTTTACAGTAGTAGTTAGTCAATCCCTAAAGTCCTTAACAGAGATGGCAGCAGTTTGCACAGAAGCACAACGTTCTGGAGGTACTGCAACTCAAGATGAAACAAAATTCCAGGAAGCCAGAGAGGCCCTAACAAGTGAATCAAGACAGTTTGTAACAGCTTCCAAATTATTTGTCAAGTCAGCTACAGAATCAGAAGATACTCTATTGCAGTGCCTGGCTACATGTGTAACCCTGATGCAGCGCATGGTGGACGTTACTCAACAAGTGGTACGGCACACAACGACCCCCCTCCAGACGCAAAATGTCGTAGTCAAGGTGAGGGATGTAGCAACCACCTACCAGTCCACTGTACGGGCAGCACTCTCTGCTGCTGGCCGGGGAATGGACCACCCTTCCATGAACACCCTCATGACTCAGGCCACCAACCTGGCTGGTGTACTCACTGCTCTCATGCGTACACTCAGAGTATTTAGTCCATGAGTCCTTAAAAACTATGATTTCTCATATAGTTTCATAGACTTGTGCATTATCATATTTTAATTAATATTTAAAGTAAATGACTATAAAAATTGCCACTGACAGTGCAATGGATGGAAACTTACAAAAAGTACTTAATGTATTTACACGTTTGTAGATATAGAAGTAGCAACAAATGATATGCATAATGTCAACCATTTTAGCCTGACCAGTTTCTGTAAATAATGATAGAAATCTCAGGTATTATGAAGAGTTTGGAGAACAGGAGCATCAGCGCACCAGCTGAAAACGCAAGCCTTTAGGACGGGTGATCAAGTTGGGACAGTTGGAGGGTAACCTAACCATTAATAGAGTTGTATATTTCAATACAATGATACAAGATAATTGTGTGTATAATGCCTAACTTGCCCAGTCTTGCATTTGAAGATAACTTTCAAAGTGTATGTTTGTATCTCAAATGTACTTATCAGTGATTATTTGAGTTATTTTTTTATTACAAGTTTGTCATGATTTGGAACTGTTGTCTTTTTTATTTTATTTGTATTTGTTATGTACCAGTAACTCAAACATTTCTTCTATTTTCACACTAATCTAAAAATCATTTGAGTCCCACACTTGTGTCCCTCTGTTGATGTATATAATGTCTGTACAGCAAAATAACCTTGTGACATGTCAGCCCCCAGTTAGGAGTTGTAATTCAGTGTTTTTTTAGTGTAACTGCTGTATTTTATGCTAAATATAGTGTTACAGAGTATATTATGGATTTATCTCTATCCTTCTGTGCATAGTCATGTGCAATGTACTGTACATATGATTAATACAGGTCCATAACACAATATATGTCTGATATGTATGCTATTTCACTTTAAAAATAAAAAGATATATCACAGTATATAGTCTACTTTCACAAGAAAAATTCTTAAATGTTATATAGTAATGTTAATTATTTGAAAAAGACATTGCAGTTAACACATTGTACACACAAGGTACACATTTATAGATACTGTACAATATATAAAAAAAATTTTGAGTGTGTCTATCCAATGTTTTACTGAGCTGGCATGAACCTCGCTGCAGTAGTTAAGTCAGCACTGAATAGCCCACAAAGGTTCAGCACTATCATTCAGGATATGTCTGGTGCATCCAACAAAATCAGCAGACTCTTGTAAGTCACTACCACCCAGCTCTGGCTGGGAGGTTAAATCACCACCACCAGATGATGTAACCCCTACTAAATGTAAACACTCCCAAATATCCTCAGTAGCATATTACCAACCCTTCTAGAAAAATACCCTGACTTTGCTCACTGTAAATAATGCATAACCACTTAAACTATATTACGAGCATACCTTGCTAAAATACAAGCTTCGTAATATTTTTGTGGCCTAATTAATTTCTGCATAAATATCTCGTAACAATTGTAATTAGATATAAACGTATAAATAGTTCATTACCACTGTAACTTTTTTAGCTATCAAAACTTAGCACCCCAGTTCCTGGACCCATTATGTGCCTCTGTAATCTTTTTGATTAATGCCACAGGCATAATAAACTATACTCACATAAGTCTAGGGGAATTATTATAATCAAAAAGAAGCACTAAACCTACAAGGGTCATACAGATGCCTTCAGTTCAAACAATTATTATTGTGGGGGAGCACTAAACCCATAAAAATTATGCAGTGCCTGTGGGGGGGGGTTATGGAAGGCATTCAGACTCGATTCTGGAAACTGGAGCACAGACTGAATTCCCTAGATCAAGAGCCCCTCACCAGCATCAATGAATTTTTCTTGAGGGGAAGTTCAGACAATAGATTAGAGTTAAACCACCTGTACACAAAAATAGCTATTTTGTCTCTATGTAAGTATTCATAGTATACACATATGGTAATTATTCTGGCCATAAGCACCTAGGAATGCAAACTTCCCTATCATGGGTCATGGGAACCACATTATATATCTAGCTTGGACCTCAGTGCCACAAGCCACATGGTTAACCATACTAAGAACCTTTTCTCCATTTTCATTAATCCATCTATGATATTTTCTTCAAAATTATACAACACGTTACATATTAAATAACAATGGTTATAAATGACCATAATTTTTAAAAGGGGTGGACCGGTAAGCCAGTG
Source organism: Cherax quadricarinatus (assembly GCF_038502225.1). Lineage (NCBI taxonomy): Eukaryota > Metazoa > Arthropoda > Malacostraca > Decapoda > Parastacidae > Cherax > Cherax quadricarinatus. The sequence continues at coordinate 3,311,669 of NC_091329.1, forward strand.
GAAGGCCTCGGTCAGATGACCAAAAGCTCCAAAGGCGGGTCATCATCTGACTAAGACCCGCGTCAGGAAACATTTGTCCTGTTTCCTGACGAACCTTACCTAACCTAACCTAACACGTTACATAGCGTATAAATATGCCTTTGTTACTAGTTCACTCAGAGGGTCCCTCAAGGCTTAACGCCATAGTAATACGTACTAATAGTACGTAATAATAATCACTCTTGGGCATATTAAATGTCTTATTTTATGTTAATATAGACATTTTCATTAATCCATCTATATTTTCTTCAAAATTATGTAAGAAACACGTTACGCAGCATATAAACATGCAATGTTTATATGCAGTGGAGGGTAAACATTACGTTTTCTCTGGTCCAGCATTAGAGAAAACTGTATGAATCTGCATTGGCCCAGTAACCGCCCTTTATACATAAACGTTTGTTTACAATTCTTCGCATGAATTATTCATTACTTCTCCTTTTGTTTATGATGGCATCTTAAATTCAGTGAACATGGAATGTCGATAGCAACATATGGCTGCAGGCCACAGTGTATGTAGCCAGTAGGTACACACTGGAATGTAGTCTGCCTGGGACTACAAATAAATACTACTCACCAAGAAGAGTCTTCAGTTAAGATATGTAGTGTTCACTTATCATTAAGTCATTTATGTTCATTTCTCATTATTTTCTGTATGAAAAATTAGTTATTCTCTATAAAATGTATTTTTTGTTAATACTTTTGGGTGTCTGAAATGGATTAATTGGATTTACATTATTTCTTATGGGAAATATTGCTTCAGTTTTCAGCCATTTTGGATTTTGGCCAACCTTCTGGAACAGATTTATTACGAAAATTGGGGGTCTACTGTAGTTTATTAATATACATTTGCTTCCCCTCCAGAACACAACAACTTTTTAGTATTAATAATAATAGACTTTTAAAGTATTGCGACACTTAGTTCTATAAATGGTGGCCGCTAACACCTTTATTCTTTCATCCACACCCACCTCCCTCACACCCACCTCCCTCACACCCACCTCCCTCACACCCACCTCCCTCACACCCACCTCCCTCACACCCACCTCCCTCACACCCACCTCCCTCATAGCCCAAGACGTATAAATAAAATCAGTGACCACATACGCAACCGCATTCACCACCATCTGACTCATCCCACCTATATCTAAACTTAACACCCTTAACACCTGTAACCCTTCCCCACCCACTAACCTAACTACCCTACCTAACCATACCCTCACAGCTTCTAAACAATTACAAAAATACACCGCATGAAAAATAGTCTCCGAACATCCACACGCTTTGCACTCCCCACCCTCCCTTAGTCTCCTATTAAATAACACAACACCAGACGGCAAGATTCCATGTAGAAACCTAAACATTACCTCCCTTACACCTGGTTTAATACGCAATTGCCGTAAACATTTCCAGATATTCCCCCACGTATACATGGGGTATGCCCCCTCAACTCCCGCCACCACAGACCCGCCCCCCACCCTCTCAAGAATCCTCAATTTAAGGCGCTTCGGATCCCTCACCGTCATTAAAACCCTCAACATGGCCCCACCATCGTTGCATATCCATACGCAGTTTTTCTAGCCCCCCTCTCCTCGCCCCCACCTCCCTCAAATACCCTCGTTTTAGATACACACTCATCATACGCTTTTCTAAAGGTATAAGCCCCAGCCCCCCGTGGCTAACGGGAAGCATCACCACCCCTCTACTTAGCCAGTCACAACCCGATCCCCATATAAATCTGAAAATCCCATGTTGCAACCGTTGCACCTCTCACCGCCTCAGTGGGTATATTGCCACCACGTGCCATATCTTACTATACAACAGGACGTTCATCACAATGACCCTCTGATGCAACGTTAGCTGCGCCGTCCTCAAACCACCCAATCTTTTCAATACCCCATCCACAGTGCGCATCGAATTTACCTCTTGTGCGACCCTATCATTCTTAGCGTACACTATCCCACAAATCAATAGCTGATCCACCACACACCACCCGCGCCCTACAGTCCCACCTCTATTTACGTTATTGCCTAGGTCCATATACTTAGACTTTGCCACATTAATTTCCATCCCAATAGCCTCGCCAAACACATCTACCGCCTTTCCTACCTTGTGTAAATCCTTCTCATCCCTCACCAATACAGTTGTGTCATCCACATAACCCACAATCCCCGGCTGACCCTCTCGTTCATTACTAACCCCTCCACTTGCGATACTCCACCTAACTGCCCTATAAAAGGGATCCTGGAGGCACGCAAACAATATTTGCGATAGAGGGCAACCCTGTCGCAAACCCCTTCCCATCTGAATGTTAACACCTAGCCTTCCATTAACCTGTACTCTCACAGATGCTCCCTGATACAATGTTTTCGCCCAAGATATAATTTCCTTCCCGAATCCCTGCCAACGCATGAACCTCCATAATGCATCCCTCTCCACACTATCGTAAGCAGCTCGCCAATCCAATGCCAACACACCCCCACCCCCCAACTCCCCCCTCTGTTCTATAAAACTTCTAAGAACTCCATGCCCTTCATACATTGTCCTACCCGGTACCCCATATTGTCCTCTGTCAATTACGTTACCTATCACCTTTTTTATTCTATTCCCTAATATCCGTGCAAATAACTTATAATCGCCACACATAAGCGATATTGCTCGGTAATCCTCTACCGTAGTCTGTCCACCTTTCGGAACTAATACCACGACAGCAGTCCTTTGCTGCTCCCCCATTTCCCCATCATCCTTCATTACATTGAATAACCTAACTAAAAATCCTCTCAATACTTCCCAATTCCTAACGTAAAAATCATTAGGCAACCCATCTACACCTGGCGCCTTACCTAAACTTGCACCAGACAAAGCGTGCGAAATCTCACTTTCCGTGATCGGACCGTCTAATGTTACCCTATCTATACCATCAATCTCACATTGCACGAAATCTCCCATTTCCTTTAAAGCCTCATCTTGAATACCTCCGTTTTGTGCATATGACCTAAACCATGCATCTAGATAACCACTCATACCCTCTGTCGTCACTAATACCTGCCCCTCTCTATACCCTTCCATCCCCACATGAACAGTTAATCCCATCATCTCCGTCGCCACTCTTCTCTTACGCTGTCTCCTCAACACGCATGCTGAAGGCCTGTCACCCCATAACACCTCTTCCAGCCCACCCAAAACTCGCGTGCCATCAAATCTTTCATTTTGCAAATCCCTGATACACTCCTTTAATCCCTCAATATCGTCCACCGGATAACTAGCACTCCCACGCTCGTAGCAAGCTCTCAACTGCCCCTCAAGATAAGATTGGTACCCATACTTCAACCTGTTATATTCCCTCCCACTACAAATATAAAATTCCTTAATACGAGATTTCGCCACAGAGTCCCACCAACTAACCAGTTCACTATTCCCAGGCGCCTCCGCCCCACAATTGAACAAATGACTGTCGAGACTCTTCTTCCTGCAACAACTTTACATTCAACTTCCAAAACCCCTTACACCTTCTTGGCAACCCCTCCCAACCTATATCCACCAAAACACCCCTGTGATCAGAAAATACTACGTCCATTACCCTCACACTATGTATTACGACTGTCCTAGGCACGTATAATCGATCGAGCCTAGCCGCATACCCACGCTTAATAAATGTGTGCTCCACCACCTCACCTCCCTCAACATCTGTCAATCCTACCCCGGATAACAATTCTCCCAATATCCTCAAACAATACCCTGCCCCCCTCGGTTCAACATCCTTACTCCTTATCACACAGTTCCAGTCACCTCCTATCACAGCAACCCCCGGCAATCCACGCAAATAATATACCAGAACGTCCCTCACGAATTTATTCTTTATTCTCACATCTCCCTCTGCTGGGCCATACACACACACCAACGTCATCTGTACCTGACCCCATAACCCATCCACACGAATCACCCTCCCCTCTCCCCCCTCACTATGCCTGACAACCAACGGGCTAGTTTCTTTCACCAAAATGGCCACACCTCCTTTCAATCTGACTGCATGCTCAACATACACATTATACCCATCCACCTTCAACTCATAACCCGGTCTATAATTGTGTTCCTGCAAGAACACAACGTCAACATCATGACGCACCAAATATTCCCTAAACCACTCACACTTTCTCTGAGACCTCAAGCTATTGATGTTCAATGTCAGGCACTTAAAACCGACAAAGGGGGTTTCCCTCTTGACACTACCGACTTATCACCTGATCGTTTCATTGCACCTTTTTCCCTCCCCTCCCCCCCTTTCTGGCCACCCTTACGCAACCCCTGCCCCTGGGCGCCACTTGAACCTATCCTCATGGCTTCCGCCCATGTTTTCTTCCCAGGTCGTTATGCGGGCGTAAGCACGTCGTCGGAATCAGAAAGCACTGCTGCGTGCTTTCGCGTCGTACCCTCGACCTGCATCAAGTCATCCAGCTCAGTGCCATGATGAACCTCCACCTCCACAGTTCTCACCAACTGGGCATCCTTACGACACACTTCAGGCCGGGCTGGCATCACCACGCCCTCCTCAACTGCAGACCCATGATCCAGGTCTGTACCAACATCCTGACAAGGACTCTCATTACCCAAAATGTTCTCAAACGTCGACACTATCGTCTTTTCCGCGTCGCTACCATTCGCTTCCGCGATGACCTCGTCCAGCACTTGTACAACGTCCAGGGAAGTGATGTCGTCCCCCCGAGTAGCCCCTGCCATCTCCTTTTCTTCGGCCCTCTCAACCTCCTCACTCCATGTCAAACTCTGCTGAGGCAGAGTCGAAAACAGTTGATCTTGATCCTCTCTCCTTTCCTCCACATCTCGTCGTTGCTGCTGGTCCTTATCACCACGTCTTCTTTCACATTGCGCAGCCAGGTGATCATACGACCCGCACAAACGGCAAGTGCTTCGCTGCCCAGCGTATGTTACAAAAACCTGAGTCCTGAAATCTTCCATCACCACGTACGATGGAATTGGATGTCTGAGCGTCATCTTGACAGAGAATGCACCCTCAGGTATCCCCATATACGGGCCAGCTGACCACCTTTCTGCAGTGATCGTATGTATTGTGCCGTATTTACACATAATGAACCGGATGTCAGATGCATCCGCCTCGAACGGCACATTCCTGATCTTAACCCATGTGTAATAGCTGGACACATCATGCAGCCTCACCGTCACAGCATGATTAACTGGTATGGCCACCTCTTGAAACTTATTCACAACTGCCTCATACACAGTCGCCGAACTAAATTTTACAAAAATCCTCTTCGTACCGTTCAGTGCCAGTCCACAAATCTCCTCATTAGCTATTCCGTAGGTATCTCTGATGATTGCAGGCAAAAGCAACTCCATTGATGGCCCCGTTACAGCTCCACTGGTTAATACAATGCAGACTGTATTTACCCTGCGCCATGTTGGTGAAAATAATACTGCCACCAGACAACTCCAGGGGGCAGCAGCAGCACACGTCCTCTCCACTCAAGGGTTGAAAGACGAATGTGACTCTACTGATCGGCTTCAAACCTTCAATACTGATGTGCGTTACTTAAAGCTTCAAATTATTATTCCTGAGCCTTTTAAAGTTGTTAATGTATAACTCCTGGGCATTGTGAGTGACACTGTCTTACAGATGGTTAACTTATCAATACGTAGGCAGTGTGCCTTTAACACTAAGTACAGTCTACCGCAATATTTAATACAGAATATAATAAACCTAACCTTCCCTTGGATAAAAACTATATACCCTCTCGTTACCCCAGTAGCTTATGACCAGTACAGGTTTAGCGCTTCCCCATGAATATAAAAAGTTACCATTGTGAAGGGAAATGGGTGGGCAGTGGAAACAGCGAGTCTGAACGTGGCTATATGTGTATGTATTATGTAGCAATTGGCTGATGACGTGTAAAACACCTGTGTGTTCCTTACACCTGTGCTGCGTCTCGGCTACAGGTGTTTACGTGCCAGAAATAAACTAAAATCACTTAGAATAGGAAACTACCGACTGATGAGTGCAGCTACGTAAAGCTGTACGTTAAACAATTGAGGCAAAGCCTTGACAAGACCACTAGACGTTATCTACACTGCCTGTTACACGCTAGGGAGATCAAGTGGGGGTAACAGGAAGGGGGTGAAAGTGGTGGCAACAAGTGACTTAGAGGTGTGTCTGTGTGTATGCGGGTGTTGGTTGTGACAACAGCAACAACTGGTGATGCCTGAGGCAGGCAGCAAGTCTCTCCTAGTGCAAGACTCAACACAACACAAGACCTGGATCACCTTCCCCACATTACGTAAGTTACACCTCAATTACCACATAGCAGTTATCAGTCAAGAATATTTTAACCCCTAAAACAGGGATTAAACTTTTAACATACACTCAGACACACACCTTTCTGTCTATATTAGCTACATGTGACGTACTGAAATATTCTTATATTAAACAGGTAGCAATAAATCCGTAGGGCTCATTCAGCGCCTGGGGAATTATCTGATATTAATGGAAGTAAAACTGTCATACACGTCATACAACCTGACCAGTTTTAAAACCTTGGTGACCTCACCTACCCAACCAACCCGACAAAAAATAACAAATTTATTACATTACTAGTACACTGTGCATTATTATTATTGTATTATTATTATGTATTATTATTATTGCTTTTTATGTTCGAACCCATATTTTATTAAAATCTTAGGAATTTTAAATCTTGTCACATAATACCATTTACAATGGATACGTGTAACAAATATAAGAATAATTCGCACCTTAAGATAAATATATTGAAGACGACAGGAATTTTGATTATATCGTTTGCCTTTAAAATTGATTTTAACATTTTTCATAGGCAGTAAATGTTTCGTAAGCGCTTAGCTTACTGTATACAGCTATTACATAATATAGCCCTGAATACAACGCCTAGGTGGTGGGGTAAGTGGTGGTAATTAGGTGTGATCCGAGGAAGGGAAGATCAGCTCAAATTGATTAGATCAAGAGCCCTTTCGGTGGTGGGATAGTTCAATATTTTCACTCGTGTATAGTGGAATTCCTGCGTGGAAGCTTTAGTTAGCGTGTTGAGTGCGTTACTAGGAGCGACACTGTGGCTGTGTACTGTATCGTCCTGTACTTGGTGACACGTGGCTGTATACTGTGTCGTCCTGTACTGGGTGACAAGTAGCAGTGTATTGTATCGTCCTGTACTGGGTGACAAGTAGCAGTGTATTGTATCGTCCTGTACTGGGTGACAAGTAGCAGTGTATTGTATCGTCCTGTACTGGATGACAAGTAGCAGTGTATTGTATCGTCCTGTACTGGGTGACAAGTAGCAGTGTATTGTATCGTCCTGTACTGGGTGACAAGTAGCAGTGTATTGTATCGTCCTGTACTGGGTGACAAGTAGCAGTGTATTGTATCGTCCTGTACTGGGTGACAAGTAGCAGTGTATTGTATCGTCCTGTACTGGGTGACAAGTAGCAGTGTATTGTATCGTCCTGTACTGGGTGACAAGTAGCAGTGTATTGTATCGTCCTGTACTGGGTGACAAGTAGCAGTGTATTGTATCGTCCTGTACTGGGTGACAAGTAGCAGTGTATTGTATCGTCCTGTACTGGGTGACAAGTAGCAGTGTATTGTATCGTCCTGTACTGGGTGACAAGTAGCAGTGTATTGTATCGTCCTGTACTGGGTGACAAGTAGCAGTGTATTGAATCGTCCTGTACTGGGTGACAAGTAGCAGTGTATTGTATCGTCCTGTACTGGGTGACAAGTAGCAGTGTATTGTATCGTCCTGTACTGGGTGACAAGTAGCAGTGTATTGTATCGTCCTGTACTGGGTGACAAGTAGCAGTGTATTGTATCGTCCTGTACTGGGTGACAAGTAGCAGTGTATTGTATCGTCCTGTACTGGGTGACAAGTAGCAGTGTATTGTATCGTCCTGTACTGGGTGACAAGTAGCAGTGTATTGTATCGTCCTGTACTGGGTGACAAGTAGCAGTGTATTGTATCGTCCTGTACTGGGTGACAAGTAGCAGTGTATTGTATCGTCCTGTACTGGGTGACAAGTAGCAGTGTATTGTATCGTCCTGTACTGGGTGACAAGTAGCAGTGTATTGTATTGTCCTGTACTGGGTGACAAGTAGCAGTGTATTGTATCGTCCTGTACTGGGTGACAAGTAGCAGTGTATTGTATCGTCCTGTACTGGGTGACAAGTAGCAGTGTATTGTATCGTCCTGTACTGGGTGACAAGTAGCAGTGTATTGTATCGTCCTGTACTGGGTGACAAGTAGCAGTGTATTGTATCGTCCTGTACTGGGTGACACGTAGCAGTGTATTGTATCGTCCTGTACTGGGTGACACGTAGCGGCGTATTGTATCGTCCTGTACTGACACGTGGCGGTGCACTGTGCCATCCTGTACTGGGTGACACGCAGCACTGTGCCATCCTGTACTGGGTGACACGCAGCACTGTACTGCATTTTGTACAGGAGGATAAGTAGCACTGAACTGTACTCATCTGTTTGTGGTTGCAGGGGTCGATTCACAGCTCCTGACTCAGTTCGTCGTCCTGTGCTGAGGGCGACACATGTCCGCGTAACGATGTTTCTGTCCTAAATAACGCTGTCAATGACTGCTCTAGTCACGAACCCCTTTAAAATACCCTAATGAATCATAAAACACGCTAGTGCTACTCGTAAAGCACCTCTAAAATCCTCCAGAACCTTCCTAAAGCATCCTAGTTCCCGATAAAGCTACCCAGGACATCCCTAAAACACCCTATCTCCCGATAAAGCGGTCCAGAGCCTCCATAAAACCTCCGCAAAGTGCATTAAAGCCCGATAAAGCACCCAAAAAAACCTTGGGGCAATTTCCTAAATCTTCCCTTACATCCCCATCTTAAACATTTTTAACCACCCATTATACGTTTGTTTGTGCTGGGAAGATGGGTGTACACACCACCACCAGTGTTGGTGGATGATGGTGAAGGCACAGCACCAGCAGGAGTGGGGAATGTCCCGTGGCTCTGTTGACAGCGCACTCGACTCACACACTAAGTGTCCGTGGTTCTATCCCCGGCGTGGGTGGAAATCTTGAGCATGTTTCCTTACACTTTCTGGCCTTGTTCACCTAGCAAGCAAGTAGGTATCTGGGTGTTAGTCCACTGGTGTGGGTGGCATCCTGGAGGGACAAAATTAAAGGACCACAATGGAAATAAGACGCCACTGGGTGGCTATCCCTCCCCTGGGTTAAAAATCCGAGCAAATCTTACTTCTTATCTTATGGTGAGGAACTCATCACTGTTGTGGGGGTGAGTAATGTCAAAACAGAATTATCAAATGTGTTGGTGAGGAAACGGCGTTACCAGTGATGGTGGAGGAATCACCGCCAGTGGTGGTGGGGCAACACAAGCTCTATCAACAGTGTTTTTCAGATGGTGTGTAGATAGGGAGATAACCAAGATTAAACGATAAGACGCAATAGTTGACAAGCGAGTTGGTCAATGCTTTCCCAGAACACTCAAAGGTTTTCTCTAGTCACTGTTGTCTGGTCTAGGACCAGGCCGCGGGGGCGGTGATCCTTGGAAGAGACCATAGGTATTGTTTAAGGACTTTAAAGAGAAATTCAGTGAGTCTAACCTAGTTTCCATCAAATAGGAATCTATAGGGAGCCCCACCACACTGAAGCCAGGTCATGAACCTGGCCAAGGGGGCGCTGACCCCCGAACACCCTCCAGGTATACCCCCACAACCAAAACATTACTCCCACATGCGTATCTTTACTAAGAAATGTTTCGCCCACCAGGGAACTTTATCAATTTGATACAGATATAAAAACAAAACCATTTATAGTGAAGCCAGTGGAATGAGTGGGGAGATGCAGCAGCTGTAGACGTGGCTACATGTGGGTGGGGCCCAGTAGTAGAAGATCCGGATCATAAGGTGGGCCAGAGATTTATCAATGGATTTGTAGAAGATATTCAATGTACCAGGATTCTACGGCGTTACTGTGTCTCACAAGTTCTTTCAGAGCATAAGTATGTAATACTTACATATGAATAAAACATATGTGGAACACCTCGGTATATTACTGAGAGATGTTTCGTTCACCAGGGGCTTTAATAATCTAATACAGAGACAATTCTTGGCCTACCTTATAAACATGACTTAACTTCCATTAGCGGTCCCTGCCCACATGTGACCACATCTGCTACTGCTGTACCACTCCAATTCTGCTAGCTCTACTTTAAAACTGTGTTCTTGCCTCTGTTAAACTAGTACAGAGCCCTAGTGGGCGAAACATATCTTAGCAAAGTTGTTGCACATTGTGGTTGCACAATGTGTTGCACATTGTGACAAGCTAAGAGTACCTTACATTTTATTCGGCGTATGTCACACACCCATACAGGTATGCTCTCCTGACCAGTTAACCAGATGCTAAGAGTATAATGAGCAGGGGCCCCCTTGTTATGCTAGCATCTTGGTTCAACCAGTCAGTGGCAAGGAAGCCCGCCAAAGTTGTGAAGCGATGTGGTACACTTTTGAATCAACATTGGCAGACTTACCATCAAGTCTGCTCGAAGGCAGTTCTCACCGTGTCGCTTGCATGCATTGCCTTTCTCTATATATCCTTTGTAAATATTGTACATATAAGTGCTTGATTTTTGGTGAAGGAAATATATACAAGTATTTACTCTCCACTGCCTTTTGCTCGTTTCTCGTTTCTACCTTGGTTATCGTGCTACAACCAGGTGTGCAGGCCACTAGACTATACACCCCTGTTCGTAATACACATGTATTATATACCGCTGATTTAATGTTATCCCTCACTACAAAATCTACCCACCACCTGAGATTGCAGGGGTCGAGTCCAAGCTCCTGTGTGTTTACCTGGAGTTTACCTGGAGAGAGTTCCGGGGGTCAACGCCCCCGCGGCCCGGTCTGTGACCAGGCCTCCTGGTGGATCAGAGCCTGATCAACCGGGCTGTTGCTGCTGGCTGCACGCAAACCAACGTACGAGCCACAGCCCGGCTGATCAGGAACTGACTTTAGGTGCTTGTCCAGTGCTTGTGTGTGTGTGTGTGTGTGTGTGTGTGTGTGTGTGTGTGTGTGTGTGTGTGTGTTTGTGTGTTAGTTACCATTTTGTCCTAGGCACATGTCGATTAGACACTAGGCCTGTTGTATTTGCGAGTGTGTGTGTGTGTGTGTATGAGTGTGTGTGTGTGTATGAGTGGGTGTGTGTGTGTACTCACCTATTTGTACTCACCTATTTGTGGTTGCAGGGGTCGAGTCTTAGCTCCTGGCCCCGCCTCTTCACCGGTTGCTCTTCACCGGTATGAGTGTGTGTGTGTGTATGAGTTTGTGTATGTGTGTGTGTGTGTGTGTATGTGTGTGTGTGTGAATTTGTATATGTATGGTGTGTGTGTGTGTGTGTGTGTGTGTATGTGAATTTGTATGTGTGTGTGTGACTCAATCAATATTTGCACCAATAACTCACTACAGTTGTGACCGGGTGTGGAAGTGTGAATTGCTTATTACTCTATAATTTGTTCATGATTGTAGCCATGTATAAACGTAAGTAACCATTCTTACAGGATTCATTACCATCACAACTTTGGGGCCCAGTCCCTGGACCCATTACGTACCTCTGTAATCTGTAAATACCTTTGTAACTTGTCATGATTGTGACTAGACCTACCCGGAGTTCATTACCTTTGTAATTTGTGAGTTCATTACCTTTGTAAATTGTGAATTCATTACCTCTGTAACTTGCTCAGCTATCAAAACTTTGGAGTCCAGTCCCTGGACCCATTATGTACCTCTGTAATCTTTTGACTACCGCCCACAGGATGGGTATGGGGTGCATAATAAACATATTAAACTAACTAACACCTGAACACAATATAACCCCCACCACAATATCTCCCACCCCATACCAAGGCAGTACGACCACCACAATAACTCAACCCACAACCACAAGAGCCACCACCACAAAACTTCTGATGTATGCGAAACACAAACCTCCACTACAAAGGAACACGCTGAAGGCCACCACATTAACATAGTTAATAAAGCTGTACACTTGATTAACAACCAGGTATACATGCATTTTCAGTGCATACACATTTAAACGTTTCATACACTCATCAGAATATGCATTAAGTCAGAGTTATCTTACAGTATTAAACCTGGAAGGTAGAGAGAATATTTATATACAACACACACATTTTACCTTCTTAAACGGAACAAAGAAAATAAAGCTGAGCAAAAGAGAAAAGAATTTAGACATGAAATTTCAAAACAAGAGGAAAGGTCTGGCTGAAATAGAGAGCCGTCTAAACAAGCCATGTATTATTATATTTATGAGGAAGTGCTGAGCCCGTAAGGAGCGGGTACATAGCCAGGAAAATAGGTAACAATGATAGATACGAGGAAGGGCAGCTCCTGTTACTTGGATAGAGTCCTTCACACGGTAGATGATGATAAGGAGTTTGAGGTAATCAGTCCCTCAGTCTGGAGTCGATGTACTCAGTCCATCCATCTTGAGAATAGTACAGCACATGCGCAATGCTATGCTTTTCTCACGATTGATGGACTGAACACATCGACTCCAGGCTGAGGGACTGATTACCCCAAACTCTTCCTCATCTTTCACCGTTCTGTCCTGTAACGGACAGAGAAAGTCACTGGTTGGCGAAACGTTTTCGTAATAAAGATTCCCAAATGTTGCACAAGTGTCTCATTCTTCAACGTGTCGCTTTTCTAAACCATTTACGCCAGACCTTCACCACCTCCAAGACAACGCTGCAGGAGGAAGCTGTGTTAAAAGAAGCAGTGTGCTCGCTCAAGCAGAAAGTTACTGTGTTCTTTTGTATTTTGTATAAAGTGTAATAATTCACGCCTCATTTTTCGTCTTTTTTTTTTACAGTGTACGAAAAGTTGGGCAAGACGATGAAAATATCAGTGAACAGTGGTGAGTCGCGCTTACATGTACACTGCAATTTCCTATCATTGTGATGGTGAAGGCTTGTCTCTATAAACTTAGTACGTGCTCTATCTTTATCCGCGAGTTTGACTGAGATGGCGATTATATTTGCTTGATTTCTCTTTCCTCCTGTTATTTATCTTCTAAACCAGGAGTCCCCAACCTGTGGCCCCTCTAGAAAATGGATGTGGCCTTCACATTAAATTATGAATTGACTTTTATGTAGGTTCAGCACTGCACAGTGTCGACAGTTATAAAATATTTAAAGCCATTTTACACCAAAACCTTATCGTCATCTCGAGCAACCACCTTTCACTTCTGGTGCGCATGATTTATGTGGATATAACCGGCAACTTCGGCCCTCCTCTACATTAGGCTTTTCAGATTGGCCCTTTCATACTAAAAGATTGGGACTACTGCTTTAAACCAGCTTCTCTTGAAAACATACATACACTGTATACACAGAGAGGTGTATGGCTTTCAGGTATATTTCCTACGAGTTTACTTTAATCCCTATTTAAGAGAATAAAATACTCTTGACTGATAGTGTACAGGTTACATACAGCCTCTGATGTCTTGTGTAGTGGATGGGCTTGAAGCTAAGTAAATCAACACACTGGTGAGGATGCACTGGGAGAAATAAAGCTGGAGACGCTGTTGCAGTCCCTTGGTCGGCTCGAGAGAAAATGTTTGTCAGTGTTAATCTTCCCACACATATCACTGTCAACACAGTAGGCACGTATATCACTGTCAACACAGTAGACACATGTATCACTGTCAACACAGTAGACACATGTATCACTCAACACAGTAGACACGTGTATCACTGTCAACACAGTAGACACGTGTATCACTGTCAACACAGTAGACACGTGTATCGCTGTCAACACAGTAGACACGTATATCACTGTCAACATAGTAGACACGTATATCACTGTCAACACAGTAGACACGTGTATCACTCAACACAGTAGACATGTGTATCACTGTCAACACAGACACGTGTATCACTGTCAACACAGTAGATACGTGCCGCAAAATGCCCTTCTCACACTATACCACTCACTTATTAAACTATACCTCACCTATGCTATTTGTGCTTGGGGATCAACTGCAGCAACACACCTAAATCCAATAATAACCCAACAAAAAGCTGCAGTAAGAATAATCACCAAATCCCATCCCTGGCAACACCCCCCCCCACTCTTCATAGATCTAAACTTACTCCCTGTTCAGTACATCCACACTTACTACTGTGCAATCTACATCTACAGGACCTTAAACTCCAGTATCAACCTTGACCTAAAACGCTTTCTTGATAGTTGTGACAGAACCCACAGGCATAACACCAGACACAAACATCTCTACGACATTCCCCGTGTCCGACTAAACCTTTACAAAAATTCAATGTATGTCAAAGGCCCTAAAATCTGGAACACCCTACCTGAGAACTCTAGAACTGCAGACACATTCATCACCTTCAAAACTGCCATTAGAAAACATCTTATCTCCCTGATACACCCCATCAACTAACTACACGAATACCACCTGGTGGTTCACACTTACACTCACTCACCCATTTGACCATAAACAGAAATATTAATCTCAATCTTAAAGTAATAAATCCTGTGATACTCCAATACTGAAACTATGTACTGTGCCAAAACAGAAGCATTCACATTGCTAAACTCACAAACTAGTATTTAGTCACAGCCATAATACCAACTTACCTCATAATTTGTAATATTTTAAAATTAAGAATTAAACTAAGTCTGCCTGAAATGCCTAGCCATGCTAGGTGTTCTAGTGGTACACTCTGTAATCATTATTTAACTACATGTAAACCACACAATAACCAAATTCTGTAAACTCAGCATTGTAATCCTTATAGAGAATAAACTTTGAATTGAACTGAACACAGTAGACACGTGTATCACTGTCAACACAGCAGACACGTGTATCACTGTCAACACAGCAGACACGTGTATCACTGTCAACACAGCAGACACGTGTATCACTGTCAACACAGCAGACACGTGTATCACTGTCAACACAGCAGACACGTGTATCACTGTCAACACAGCAGACACGTGTATCACTGTCAACACAGCAGACACGTGTGTCACTGTCAACACAGCAGACACGTGTGTCACTGTCAACACAGCAGACACGTGTGTCACTGTCAACACAGCAGACACGTGTGTCACTGTCAACACAGCAGACACGTGTGTCACTGTCAACACAGCAGACACGTGTATCACTGTCAACACAGCAGACACGTGTATCACTGTCAACACAGCAGACACGTGTATCACTGTCAACACAGCAGACACGTGTATCACTGTCAACACAGCAGACACGTGTATCACTGTCAACACAGCAGACACGTGTATCACTGTCAACACAGCAGACACGTGTATCACTGTCAACACAGCAGACACGTGTATCACTGTCAACACAGCAGACACGTGTATCACTGTCAACACAGCAGACACGTGTATCACTGTCAACGCAGCAGACACGTGTATCACTGTCAACACAGCAGACACGTGTATCACTGTCAACGCAGCAGACACGTGTATCACTGTCAACGCAGCAGACACGTGTATCACTGTCAACGCAGCAGACACGTGTATCACTGTCAACACAGCAGACACGTGTATCACTGTCAACACAGTAGACACATGCATCACTGCCGGGAGGTACTTCAGGGATTGGTCCCCAACCTGCACGCTGACACAACAACTTGCTGGAGTGAGAGATACAAGGGACAGTGTGGAACACCCAGTAAAGAGCAGGGAGGTCATGGGTACAACTAAAGAAGTGTCAGCCTCCATGGTTCAACGTTCTTCAACATACTACCAGCAGATATTAGAAATACTGCCAGAACGAAGACAGAAGTTTGCATCTGCTACAAGCTGGACAGTTCCCTCCGACTACCTGGCCGAACAGACAGTCAAAAGAGAAGTCTAACGTCTGGCACGTCTGCCCAAACTGAAGAACCCTCGACATCAGTCACAGGTAAAGCACAACAAGACAGAGCTTATTCTCGAACGCCAGAAGTTACAAGCTACCAAACTTCAAGGTAAACGACCAAAATATCGACGTCTCTAACAGTATAAAAAGCTCGGAGCAGGTAGCAATTATAGTTTGTCTATTCGGCATGCTTAAGTGATCTGGATGCGATGTCGCAATGTTTCAAGGACGCCATTGGAAATAAGCCACTCGATTTTTTTTGGGTTATCCTAGGTAATTTACACGTGTTAGTATGATAATTTGTGTAACTGTGTATATGTACTTCTGCCTAAAACTTAAGTTAGAGGCTAGAGTGCCTGAAATCCCTGGCTGGATGGAAGACTGACATTAATATTAAATACGATAGATTATTTTAAATAATATATGCTACAGCCATGATTGAATATTAGCTGTTCCTCTGCAACTGGAATGGTGTAAATATTGGTATGGTAAAGTAAATAACACTTAGGCACCGTGAATAATTTCATCACCTACTGCATCTAGTGATGATTTACGCCACCGGCGCACCTAACCTCCCAAGGAACACCTCCAGAAATTTGCTGATTGGCTCTGGGACTCGGGCTGCGGCCTAAGTGCCTGAAGTGGCTCGAGTGGAGCACTTTTGAGAGTTGAAAACTTCATACCAGCGATAACACCGGCCCAGACACCACTTGAATAGAAGACGTGCTGTATCCTAACTACAGGGCGTCCGCCACGACTGTAGCTAACTGCTACACCACTTGTGCTGAAGAAGACTCACCGTGCCCCTGCCATAGGGCTGTAAACGGTACATCAACTTGTACAATCTACAACACTCCTTCGGGAGCCACTGCTTCAGCTTCATATCGTTACAGACCATGGAGCTGAACTTGTCTCCAGGCTGAGGGACTGACCACCTCAAATACTGTTTTTCCAAGATTGATGGACTGATTACATCATCTTCATTTCACTACTACGCCTGCTGCCTCTATTTGACTGAAGAAGCCAACTGTGTAGGCGAAAAGTTTCAACAATAGAGAGACCCAACTGTTGCACATGTCTTAATTATCGTACTGGCCGTTCTAACCATCCATCATCTGGCTCCCCACGTTCCCCTGACATCACAACTTCACAATTATTGTGAACGTTTGTGAAGGACTAGGTTTTCCATATGCCAGCAGCTGACGTTGTAACATTGTGTGCTTGAAAAGTTACACCCGGTTGATGACATTAGATGTGTTAGGGGCCACTAGAGGTGTTTACCTGGAGTTTACTTGGAGAGAGTTCCGGGGGTCAACGCCCCCGCGGCCCGGTCTGTGACCAGGCCTACTGGTGGATCAGAGCCTGATCAACCAGGCTGTTACTGCTGGCTGCACGCAAACCAACGTACGAGCCACAGCCCGGCTGGTCAGGAACCGACTTCAGGTGCTTGTCCAGTGCCAGCTTGAAGACTGCCAGGGGTCTGTTGGTAATCCCCCTTATGTATGCTGGGAGGCAGTTGAACAGTCTTGGGCCCCTGACACTTATTGTATGGTCTCTTAACGTGCTAGTGACACCCCTGCTTTTCATTGGGGGGATGTTGCATCGTCTGCCAAGTCTTTTGCTTTCGTAGTGAGTGATTTTCGTGTGCAAGTTCGGTACTAGTCCCTCTAGTATTTTCCAGGTGTATATAATCATGTATCTCTCCCGCCTGCGTTCCAGGGAATACAGGTTTAGGAACCTCAAGCACTCCCAGTAATTGAGGTGTTTTATCTCCGTTATGCGCGCCGTGAAGGTTCTCTGTACATTTTCTAGGTCAGCAATTTCACCTGCCTTGAAAGTTGCTGTTAGAGTGCAGCAATATTCCAGCCTAGATAGAACAAGTGACCTGAAGAGTGTCATCATGGGCTTGGCCTCCCTAGTTTTGAAGGTTCTCATTATCCATCCTGTCATTTTTCTAGCAGATGCGATTGATACAATGTTATGGTCCTTGAAGGTGAGATCCTCCGACATGATCACTTCCCGGTCTTCGACGTTGGTGTTTCGCTCTATTTTGTGGCCAGAATTTGTTTTGTACTCTGATGAAGATTTAATTTCCTCGTGTTTACCATATCTGAGTAATTGAAATTTCTCATCGTTGAACTTTATATTGTTTTCTGCAGCCCACTGAAAGATTTGGTTGATGTCCGCCTGGAGCCTTGCAGTGTCTGCAATGGAAGACACTGTCATGCAGATTCGGGTGTCATCTGCAAAGAAAGACACGGTGCTGTGGCTGACATCCTTGTCTATGTCAGATATGAGGATGAGGAACAAGATGGGAGCGAGTACTGTGCCTTGTGGAACAGAGCTTTTCACCGTAGCTGCCTCGGACTTTACTCTGTTGACTACTACTCTCTGTGTTCTGTTAGTGAGGAAATTATAGATCCATCGACCGACTTTTCCTGTTATTCCTTTAGCACGCATTTTGTGCGCTATTACGCCATGGTCACACTTGTCGAAGGCTTTTGCAAAGTCTGTATATATTACATCTGCATTCTTTTTGTCTTCTAGTGCATCTAGGATCTTGTCGTAGTGATCCAATAGTTGAGACAGACAGGAACGACCTGTTCTAAACCCATGTTGCCCTGGGTTGTGTAACTGATGGGTTTCTAGATGGGTGGTGATCTTGCTTCTTAGGACCCTTTCAAAGATTTTTATGATATGGGATGTTAGTGCTATCGGTCTGTAGTTCTTTGCTGTTGCTTTACTGCCCCCTTTGTGGAGTGGGGCTATGTCTGTTGTTTTTAGTAACTGTGGGACGACCCCCGTGTCCACGCTCCCTCTCCATAGGATGGTAAAGGCTCGTGATAGGGGCTTCTTGCAGTTCTTGATGAACACGGAGTCTGGCCCTGGGGCAGAGTGCATGGGCATGTCATTTATCGCCTGTTCGAAGTCATTTGGCGTCAGGATAACATCGGATAGGCTTGTGTTAACCAAATTCTGTGGCTCTCCCATAAAAAATTCATTTTGATCTTCGACTCTCAGTCTGGTTAGCGGCTTGCTAAAAACCGAGTCATATTGGGACTTGAGTAGCTCGCTCATTTCTTTGCTGTCATCTGTGTAGGACCCATCTTGTTTAAGTAGGGGCCCAATACTGGACGTTGTTCTCGACTTTGATTTGGCATAGAAGAAATGCTTTGGGTTTCTTTCGATTTCATTTATGGCTTTTAGTTCTTCCCGCGATTCCTGACTCCTATAAGATTCCTTTAGCTTAAGTTCGATGCTTGCTATTTCTCTGACCAGTGTCTCCCTACGCATTTCAGATATATTGACCTCTTTTAGCCGCTCTGTTATTCTTTTCCGTCGCGTGTAAAGGGAGCGCCTGTCTCTTTCTATTTTACATCTACTCCTCTTTTTTCTTAGAGGAATAAGCCTTGTGCATACATCGAGTGCCACCAAGTTAATCTGTTCTAGGCATAAGTTGGGGTCTGTGTTGCTTAGTATATCTTCCCAGCTTATATCGGTTAGGACTTGGTTTACTTGGTCCCACTTTATGTTTTTGTTATTGAAGTTGAATTTGGTGAATGCTCCCTCGTGACTAATCTCATTATGTCGGTCTGGGGCTCCACGCATACATGTCTGAACCTCAATTATGTTGTGATCTGAGTATATTGTTTTTGATATGGTGACATTTCTTATCAGATCATCATTGTTAGTGAAGATGAGGTCTAGTGTATTCTCCAGTCTAGTAGGCTCTATTATTTGCTGGTTTAAATTGAATTTTGTGCAGAGATTTAAAAGCTCGTGTGAGTGTGAGTTTTCATCAGAGCTGCCTCCTGGTGTTATTACTGCAACAATATTATTTGCTATATTCCTCCATTTTAGGTGCCTTAAGTTGAAATCCCCCAGGAGCAAGATGTTGGGTGCAGGAGCTGGAAGATTTTCCAGACAGTGGTCAATGTGGTCAGTGTATATCTTGAGGTTGCTAACATTAGCTGTGTTAGGGGACACTAGAGGTGTGCATGTTGAGGTTGCTGACATTAGACAATTGTGATGATGTATAATACTGAGTTCTGATATCGTATACAGAAAACTGTATTTTCATATCGGTTTTCATTTATGTAAAATAAATTAAATCTTAAAAAGACTTTGTGAGCATCCTCCAGTCTGGATAAGATTATTATTATTAAGGTAATTAGGGAGATCCGGTCCTCATGCAAGTTTGACATTAATATATTCCTAAAACTATTCAAGATTAGTTTGGTTTTGTCATGGACATTCTTTTTATGTTGCTAGTTAGTTTTTTTTAGTTTAATATGTTTATTATGCACCCCATACCCATCCTGTGGGCGGTAGTCAAAAGATTACAGAGGTACATAATTGGTCCAAGGACTGGACTCCAAAGTTTTGATAGCTGAGCAAGTTACAAAGGTAATGAACTAGATCTGGGCATAATCATGACCAAGTTACAAAGGTAATGAGCTCCAGGTAGAGCTGGTCACACTCATGAATAATTGCAAAGGTAATGAATCATAAACACATTAATCATGAGAATTTACAAAGGTAATGAGCTCCAGGTAGAGCTGGTCAAAATCATGACAAGTTTCAAAGGTAATGAATGATAAACACGTTATCACATGATTACAATCATAGACAAATTACAGAGTAATGAGCAGTTAACAAACATAGCAGGGAATTTATCCATTGCCCCAACAACAGATGTTGCTAGGTGCCTGTCTCTCCTCGGCAGACAGCCATTGCAAACAGCAGCAAGTTGCCCCGGGATCTGCTGCTTGCACGAGCACCATCGACCCTCCCCAAGAGGTCCAAGAAGCCAGTGACTCCGTTAGCAGCCCGATGGAGAGCTGCCCTAGGGACATGTCAGCGTCCTGGTGGACGCCAAGTTGATTGAAGATCCCAGGCCCTCGTGCGCACGGATGTTGAAGCTTGAGGAACTGAGCACACACTGCCTGTGGCACACCTGGCAGCTTCCTCGCGGTCGAACTCCACGATGCTGTCCCTGTAGTGGAAGTTCCTGTGAGCCCGGCACTCCCTGTGGCTGCAGTACCATCGCTGACATCGTGGGTTAGGGGAGAAGTACCCTCTACAGATGGGGTGGCGCTGGGAGTTGGGTGGGTGAGGC
Organism: Cherax quadricarinatus; assembly: GCF_038502225.1. Classification (NCBI taxonomy): domain Eukaryota; kingdom Metazoa; phylum Arthropoda; class Malacostraca; order Decapoda; family Parastacidae; genus Cherax; species Cherax quadricarinatus. The sequence goes on from NC_091329.1 coordinate 3,332,799, forward strand.
GGGGGTCGGGCAGGGGTGAGGCGTTATGAGAGGGTCACTGTTTACTACACACGCCCTCCCCCTCCCCCCCAGCGGAGAGGGGGGGAGGCGCTGACTGGTCCTGACTCGACAACACCAAATCCTCTGAAACTGCACAACACTTCAACTATTTACGCTGAAACGATGCACTGGGATGTCCGTTCGCTGCTCTGGTATCTTCTCAAAGCATGTTGTGTATGTTGTGCAAATTTAAGAAAGGTAACTTAACCTTACTCTGCCAGCGGTAGATATGGGACTGACACGCCGCCTTTTGTTTACATTCAACTTGCTTTTGTTTACGTTCGTTGTGACTGGCCAGGAACGTCAATACTAACCGCTCACTGGTCCTAACGTGCACCATGTCCCAAAATACTATATTGTTATATCTTCTAAAATAAAACTATGCACAACAAATAATTTATGCCAGGGCATAGGCTGCATTTTTTAATTTAAAAAAGAAAAATAATACGAAACTCTTCGCAAGAATTGGAAGTCCACATTAGCCAATATTTACAGACTTTCAAACTCTGGAAATAAGTCACTGACTTTTTTGGGGGGTTATTCTAGGTAATTTACACTATGATAATTGTACTTATGTGTACCTGTACCTAAATAACCTTATTGACCTCGTTTTGTTGATTTTGTGGCTTATTCGGTAAAAACAAATGCGAAAACCATAACCGCAGATATTAAAGCACTGAAACATAACGAATTTAATGCACATCAAAGTAACAGACTGCCAACTTAAATCAAGAATCACGATACTATATCACAATGATTCGCACATTCGCATTTTTATCCACACTATGTGTAGCCCGAGTGACATTGATTAATTCAGTTTGATGAATTAATATTATTGTTTCCCATAAAATGTGTGTACATTTTCTCTAATACACTTTTTATGGATAACTAAGGTATACGGGAGACGTACAGGAAGTTCCTTTGAAAAGCTTCATTCATCTTCACTATATATGATTTTGAAGCTTATACATTTGCACAGTGGTTATGATAAAAACATTCGTATAGGCATACATTATTTACAAATTACTGACAAATATTTAACTTGTGACTAAGTTATTTTGTCTAACTTTTGGGTTATCAAGATAAGATACGATTTCGTTCGGATTTTTAACCCCGGAGGGTTAGCCACCCAGGATAACCCAAGAAAGTCAGTGCGTCATCGAGGACTGTCTAACTTATTTCCATTGGGGTCCTCAATCTTGTCCCCCAGGATGCGACCCACACCAGTCGACTAACACCCAGGTACCTATTTACTGCTAGGTGAACAGGACAACGGGTGTAAGGAAACGTGTCGAAATGTTTCCACCCGCTGGGAATCGAACCCGGGCCCTCCGTGTGTGAAGCGGGAGCTTTAGCCACCAGGCCACCGGGTAATTTACATATGTTAAACTATGTATGATAAGTGCAGTTATGAGTACCTGTACCTAAATAAACTTACTTGCTCGTGGCTCGGTTGCGCGAGTCCTCAGCTCACAGTGATGGACCGAAGATCGCTCCCCGACACGGGCGACATCGGTCATGTTTTGTGATACCTCCTGCCCCTGTTTACTTAGCAGGAAGTAGGTATCTGGGTATTAGTAGACTGCCGTGGGTCGCATCCTGAGGAAGAAGATTAAAAGACCCCAGTGGAATTAAGACAGTTCCCGATGACGCACTGCCGTCATTGGGGTCCCCCCCGAGTGGTTAACTGTGTGGGTTAAAAATCTGAGCGTCAGGTTGTGCATCCTAATTTGTGTATTTTGTCTCTTTGCAGCTAGGAGCATTCATTATGTTGTACCTGAATAAAGGATTACCAACACACACCCGAATGTCTCTTTGACCCTAGTGCATTCATGGGCAAGCGCTAAAACTAACATAGTCCAACACTGTAACGTAGCTCAATTGCTAGCGGACTCAGCTCACACATTGAGGTTCGGGGGGTCGATTCCCGGTACAGGTAGAAACATTAGAATGTGTTTCCTAAAAGCACCTGCTGTCCCTTTTCACTTATCAGTAAAATAGGTACCTAGGTGTCAGTCGACTGGTGTGGGTCGCATCCTGGAACAAAATTGACCTAATTTTCCCGAAATGCTCTGCAGAACAAGAGGCTCTATATAGTAGTATGTCACTGATGTCAGCTAGGCCTTTATACCTTGTACTTGTAGAAATAAAGATAATAGAGAGGCGGGGGGGGGGGAGATGTACTGATCCTTATTATCGTCATCTTAGCAAGTGCCCATAATACAATAGGTGCTATGCACCTCTCCACAGTGGTGTTTACATATCCATTAATGAGTGTATTTAGAGGTGTGTACTTACCCATTAATAAATATATGAATCCACAGTGGTGTGCACGCAAAGAGAGACATTTAGTGTTTAAAGAGTGGCGCTTCCCCCATTAAAACAGCAGTTTTGTTAACATTGTGTGTGTGTGTGTGTGTGTGTGTGTGTGCGTGCTTATGTTTCAGGCAAAATGGCCAATTACACATACCTGTTGGTGCTGGTGCTGGTGGTGACCATCGTCACACTGCTCATCAAGAACACCACTCTCAGTCGGGAGCTGCAAAACGGCATCCTGGCCCACGGAACAGCAAAGAAAGCTTTGTAAGTACATGCCCTTTGTTATTATTTTCCTGGGGTAGCGCTAAGCATTTGGGGAATGGGAGGTCATAAGGTTTGATCGCAAAGGGAAGATGGGGAGGTAATACTGATATTTGACAAGCATTTGGACCTTGTAAATTATTCAGTTATTTATTTATTTATTTATTTAGTAATTTGAGCATACATACAGAGGTACAAAAAAATACAGGTAAGAGCAGCCTGCCAGAGCCACTTATATGCATAGCATTACGGGAATAAAAGATGTATACAACACATAATAAACAAGATTAAATTAATATATATATATATATATATATTATATATATATATATATATATATATATATATATATATATATTATATATATATATATATATATATATATATTAATATATATATATATTAATATATCAGTAAAATAGGTACCTAGGTGTTCCGGGGGTCAACGCCCCCGCGGCCCGGTCTGTGACCAGGCCTCCTGGTGGATCAGAGCCTGATCAACCAGGCTGTTGCTGCTGGCTACACGCAAACCAACGTACGAGCCACAGCCCGGCTGATCAGGAACTGACTTTAGGTGCTTGTCCAGTGCCAGCTTGAAGACTGCCAGGGGTCTGTTGGTAATCCCCCTTATGTGTGCTGGGAGGCAGTTGAACAGTTTCGGGCCCCTGACACTTATTGTATGGTCTCTTAACGTGCTAGTGACACCCCTGCTTTTCATTGGGGGGATGGTGCATCGTCTGCCAAGTCTTTTGCTTTCGTAGTGAGTGATTTTCGTGTGCAAGTTAGGTACTAGTCCCTCTAGGATTTTCCAGGTGTATATAATCATGTATCTCTCCCTCCTGCGTTCCAGGGAATACAGGTTTAGGAACCTCAAGCGCTCCCAGTAATTGAGGTGTTTTATCTCCGTTATGCGCGCCGTGAAAGTTCTCTGTACATTTTCTAGGTCGGCAATTTCACCTGCCTTGAAAGGTGCTGTTAGTGTGCAGCAATATTCCAGCCTAGATAGAACAAGTGACCTGAAGAGTGTCATCATGGGCTTGGCCTCCCTAGTTTTGAAGGTTCTCATTACCCATCCTGTCATTTTTCTAGCAGATGCGATTGATACAATGTTATGGTCCTTGAAGGTGAGATCCTCCGACATGATCACTCCCAGGTCTTTGACGTTGGTGTTTCGCTCTATTTTGTGGCCAGAATTTGTTTTGTACTCTGATGAAAATTTAATTTCCTCGTGTTTACCATATCTGAGTAATTGAAATTTCTCATCGTTGAACTTCATATTGTTTTCTGCAGCCCACTGAAAGATTTGGTTGATGTCCGCCTGGAGCCTTGCAGTGTCTGCAATGGAAGACACTGTCATGCAGATTCGAGTGTCATCTGCAAAGGAAGACACGGTGCTGTGTCTGACATCCTTGTCTATGTCGGATATGAGGATGAGGAACAAGATGGGAGCGAGTACTGTGCCTTGTGGAACAGAGCTTTTCACCGTAGCTGCCTCGGACTTTACTCTGTTGACTACTACTCTCTGTGTTCTGTTAGTGAGGAAATTATAGATCCATCGACCGACTTTTCCTGTTATTCCTTTAGCACGCATTTTGTGCGCTATTACGCCATGGTCACACTTGTCGAAGGCTTTTGCAAAGTCTGTATATATTACATCTGCATTCTTTTTGTCTTCTAGTGCATTTAGGACCTTGTCGTAGTGATCCAATAGTTGAGACAGACAGGAGCGACCTGTTCTAAACCCATGTTGCCCTGGGTTGTGTAACTGATGGGTTTCTAGATGGGTGGTGATCTTGCTTCTTAGGACCCTTTCAAAGATTTTTATGATATGGGATGTTAGTGCTATTGGTCTGTAGTTCCTTGCTGTTGCTTTGCTGCCCCCTTGTGGAGTGGGGCTATGTCTGTTGTTTTTAGTAACTGTGGGACGACCCCCGTGTCCATGCTCCCTCTCCATAGGATGGAAAAGGCTCGTGATAGGGGCTTCTTGCAGTTCTTGATGAACACAGAGTTCCATGAGTCTGGCCCTGGGGCAGAGTGCATGGGCATGTCATTTATCGCCTGTTCGAAGTCATTTGGCGTCAGGATAACATCGGATAGGCTTGTGTTAATCAAATTTTGTGGCTCTCTCATAAAAAATTCATTTTGATCTTCGACTCTCAGTCTGGTTAGCGGCTTGCTAAAAACTGAGTCATATTGGGACTTGAGTAGCTCACTCATTTCCTTGCTGTCATCTGTGTAGGACCCATCTTGTTTAAGTAGGGGCCCAAAACTGGACGTTGTTCTCGATTTTGATTTGGCATAGGAGAAGAAATACTTTGGGTTTCTTTCGATTTCATTTATGGCTTTTAGTTCTTCCCGCGATTCCTGACTCCTAAAGGATTCTTTTAGCTTAAGTTCGATGCTTGCTATTTCTCTGACCAGTGTCTCCCTACGCATTTCAGATATATTGACCTCTTTTAGCCGCTCTGTTATTCTTTTCCGTCGCCTGTAAAGGGAGCGCCTGTCTCTTTCTATTTTACATCTACTCCTCCTTTTTCTTAGAGGAATAAGCCTTGTGCATACATCGAGTGCCACCGAGTTAATCTGTTTTAGGCATAAGTTGGGGTCTGTGTTGCTTAGTATATCTTCCCAGCTTATATCGGTTAGGACTTGGTTTACTTGGTCCCACTTTATGTTTTTGTTATTGAAGTTGAATTTGGTGAATGCTCCCTCGTGACTAATCTCATTATGTCGGTCTGGGGCTCCGTGCATACATGTCTGAACCTCAATTATGTTGTGATCCGAGTATATTGTTTTTGATATAGTGACATTTATCAGATCATCATTGTTAGTGAAGATGAGGTCTAGTGTATTCTCCAGTCTAGTAGGCTCTATTATTTGCTGGTTTAAATTGAATTTTGTGCAGAGATTTAAAAGCTCGTGTGAGTGTGAGTTTTCACCAGAGCTGCCTCCTGGTGTTATTACTAAAACAATATTATTTGCTATATTCCTCCATTTTAGGTGCCTTATATATATAAGGCATATAGATTATATATAAGGCATATATATATATAATATATATATATATATATATATAATTATATATATATATATATTTAATTTAATCTTTGTTTATTATGTGTTGTATATATTTTTTATTTCCGAGATAACTGAATAATTTACAATTTATATATAATATATATATATATATATATATATATATATATATATATATATATATATATATATATATATATATATATATATATTCAGTTATCTCGGAAATATATATATATATATATATATATATATATATAATTATATATATATATATTTAATTTAATCTTTGTTTATTATGTGTTGTATATATTTTTTATTTCCGAGATAACTGAATAATTTACAATTTATATATAATATATATATATATATATATATATATAAGTACTGAATTTATAAAAGTATACAACACAAATACTATCATACAATAACCAGAATCAGTCAAAAATCCTATTAATTATAAATGTCCAAGATTTAAAAGTTTAAAATCCATCACCCTTGAAGACGTAGTCTTTAAGGGTGATGGACTGATTACATGTCATTATATCACTATTGCTTCTGTCACTTTTGTACTCGATTGAAGAAGCCTACTGTGTAGGCGAAACGTTTCAGAAAAAAGATACCTAACTGTTGCACACGCATCTTATCAAGTTGTCAGCATTGTATACTATTACCATAGCCAAAGTAATGCTATGTTAATCCCTGTTTCTCACCAGCAGGCAATAACAAAGTTGATGTTGCAGGCTCGTTGACCTTCAGAACGAGTCGAGTCGTTACAAAGCCACTAGGAGAGAAGTGGAACTCTCCAGGAACAAACTGAGGGACCTCGACAGTAAACTTAAGGTCAGACTCCATTACATACCGGCCTTCTATTATATCATAATACAACAAACTTTATCTGCTGACTTTTATAAGCTTGACAGTACTTCGTAAATCACGGGGCAGCGCTAAAGCTATATGGGTAATACAGCGCCTGTGATATGGGAGGTAATCGGGTTTGACCCAAGGAAGGGGAGGGGTAGCTCAAGATTCCTTGGCTCAAAAGCACTTCGCCAGAATCGAGACGATGGATCAACCAATGTTATTCTCTCTCTATCACTTAAGTTAGTGTATATTTGTAATTATTATTTTGACTATGTGACAGTAGCAGGTTCGCCCGGGTCTTTTCCAGATGGTGACCCGGCGGATTCTATGATGAACTGTGTGACTGTGGCTAATTCTGTTTGTGATTATTTAAACATTATAATTACTCGTATTTACTCATAATACGAGTAATAATTAATTTGAAGTATAATTATTTAGCGTATAATTATTCATGCAATGACCACATGCTCTCTCCAGGTAAACTCCAGGTAATGGCCACAGTAGCAACAAAAGTCCTCAACAGTAATTAGTACATAGTTCTACATACTTCTCATTATGGCCTTGTATTGATGAAGCCAGTGCAGGGCGAAACGTCTATACATAAAGATACCCAGATGTTGCACACGTGTCTAATTCTTCTTTAATATTTGCTTGCGCGTGTGCGTCCGTCCTTTTAATTATTTAAGATAACATCAGGTATTGGCTGTTCTCTTTGCAGAGTGCTCAGGAGGAGCTGCTAAAATCAGCCAGCTTTCTGCAGGTAAGACGACCATTATAGCACAAACCTTGCTAATAGATACCGACAAATTGGCTAAAAAAAAAAAACACGTAAGTAAACACTAGGTCATATTAGAAAACGTTTCGGTCCTGAAACCTTTCATCACACTCGGTGTGTTAAAAGTTATCAAGGTCCTGAAACCGAAATGTTTTCCACGTTCTAATGTTTCCTCACGTGTCTCTGATAAGTCACATTGTTGTACGAGTTTACTTTTAATTTCCCCTCAAGGAAGGTTCCTTGACGTTGGTGAGGGGCTCTTGATTTAGGGAATTGGATCTGTGTTCCAGTTCCCCGAATTAAGCCTGAATATTTTCAATGAATTGGCTAGGGTTTAACTAGGAATATATATATATATATATATATATATATATATATATATATATATATATATATATATATATATATATATATATATATACGTATGAGAAAATTTTAGAAAGAACTTAATTTAAACGAGTTCTTGTATATCATACGTCACTTTACATATCTTTAATATTACTTTGAATAAATTACATATACATGTATTTGTTTCGTTATGCTCAGATTGAATTTGGGATAGTTATGGCTGAAACAAATTTTCACTCTGGTTATTTTACAGAAAACGGACTTGCCAAATAGACCAAACTCATCTGTTCTGTTCAGCTTATATTGCACGATATACTGTATATAAAAAAAAAAAGGAACAATACCGTGACTGGAACGATACACAAATAACCCGCACATAAAAGAGAGAAGCTTACGACGACGTTTCGGTCCGACTTGGACCATTGACAAAGTCACACTTTGTCAATGATCCAAGTCGGACCGAAACTCGTCGTAAGCTTCTCTTTTTTATGTGCGGGTTATTTGTGTATTGCACGATATGTATGTACTCACCTATTTGTGGTTGCAGGGGTTCATACTCAGCTCCTGGCCCCGCCTCTTCACTGATTGCTACTAGGTCATCTCTCTCCCTGCTCTATGAGCTTTATCAAACCTCGTCTTGGACCAGTGTGACTTTGTAAATGGCCCAAGTCTGACCGAAACGTCGTCGTAAGCTCCTCTCTTCTATGTGCGGGTTATTTGTGTATTGTTCCAGTCACGGTATTTGTGCCTTTTTGTTATTTCTCGTCTTAAAGCTATGTATGGTTCCCGCCTCCACTACGTCACATTCTAGGCTGTTCCACGGCCTGACAACTCTGTGACTGAAGAAATACTTCCTAACATCCCTTTGACTCATCTGAGTCTTCAGCTTCCAACTGTGACCCCTCGTTTCTGTGTCCCATCTCTGGAACATCCTGTCTTTGTCCACCTTGTCTATTCGGCACAGTATTTTAAATGTCGTTATCATGTCTCCCCTGACCCTCCTGTCCTCCAGTGTCGTCAGGCCGATTTCCCTTAACCTTTCTTCGTAAGACAATCCCCTTAGCTCTGGGACTAGTCTTGTTGCAAACCTTTGCACTTTCTCTAATTTATTGACGTGCTTGACCACGTATGGATTCCAAACTGGTGCTGCATACTCCAGTATGGGCCTGACGTATATGGTGTACAGAGATTTGAACGATTCCTTACTGAGGTATCGGAACGCTATCCTTAGGTTTGCCAGACGTTCGTATGCTGCCTCAGGAGATGTGCTCGGTATTATACTCGCCCCAAGATCTTTTTCTTTGAGTGAGGTTTGCAGTCTTTGGCCACCTAGACTATACTCTGTCTGCGGTCTTCTTTACCCTTCCCCGATCTTCATGACTTTGCATTTGGCAGAGTTAAATTCAAGGAGCCAGTTGCTGGACCAGGCCTGTAGCCTGTCCAGGTCTCTTTATAGTCCTGCCTGATCCTCGACCGATTTGATTCTCCTCATTAACTTCACATCTGCAAATAAGGACACTTCTGAGTCTATCCCTTCCGTTATGTCATTCACATATACCAAAAACAGCACAGGACCTAGGACTGACCCCTGTAGAACCCCGTTTGTCATAGGCGCCCACTCTGACACCTGGTCACGTACCATGACTCGTTGTTGCCTCCCTGTCGGATATTCTGATCCATTGCAGTGCCTTTCCTGTTGTGTGTGCCTGATCCTCTAGCTTTTGCATTAACTTCTTGTGAGGGACTATAATCACCTAATTGTACTCACCTATTTATGGTTGCAGGGGTCGATTCATAGCTCCTGGCCCCGCCTCTTCACTGACTGCTACTTGGTCCTTTCTCCCTGCTCCATGAGCTTTATCAAACCTCGTCTTAAAAGTATGTATGGTTCCCACCTCCACTAAGTCACTTTCTAGGCTATTCCACTGCCTGACAACTCTATGACTGAAGAAATACTTCCTAACATCCCTTTGACTCATGTGAGTCTTCAACTTCCAATTGTGACCTGTTGTTTGTGTCCCCCCTCTGAAACATCCTGTCTCTGTCTCCTGTTAGTTAGTTAGTTACCGTTTTGTCCTTGGCACATGTCGATTAGACACTAGGCCTGGTGTGTGTGTGTGTGTGTGTGTGTGTGTGTGTGTCGTGCCGAATAGGTAGAACTGGCCAATTATCAAGAACTCATTTAAAATTAAGTCCTTTCTAAAATTTTCTCTTATACTTTTAAGGATATATATTGTTTATTTATGTTAATGTAAAAAATTATCATTTTGTACCAAAAGAACCTTAGAAAACTTACCTAACCTTATTATAACAAGCGCAATTTAATTTAGCCTAATCCAACTAAATATATTTTAGATACTTTAATAATAAACAAACACAATGAAATATATTTTTTTCGTTACGTTCAGAATAATTTTTAGGAAATTAATGCATACACAAATTTTTGCTTGCCTTATTCAGCAAGAAGAGCGTTGCTATTTAAGCCAAAATCGCAAGTTTTACCTATTCGGCACGACATATATATTTAAATTTTGATCTTTTCAGGACGCTAATGATGATAACGTAAAACTCAAGTCGGAACTTGAAGACAAGACTAAGATCGTGGAGAAAATTAACGAGGAGAACAAAGACCTAAAAGCACACTTGGAGGACAAGAAGATGCACTTGCTCGAAGCTGAGGAGAAACTAAGGACAGCAGAGGAAGAGCTACCCAAACTGAGAAAGACAGTCCGGAAGATACAAGAGGAGTTACAAGCTGCAAAGTCAGAGTCGCAATACAATCTGGAGATACTAAAGAAATTCCAAGAGAGATATACAAAACTCGTTGAAAATAAGGGTTCATCTGCCATAAAACAGGTGTTTAAAAAAACTCAAGGATCCAAATTAAGAGAGGATGCAAAAAAAACCTACCGTGGGGGGACACGTGTTGCGCTTGCAGCCAAGCATGACGACGATATGAGAAAGATGAACCGTGACACCCATGTTGAACATGAAGGTGAACAACACGACGATATAAAAAAGACAAACAGTGAAACGCACATTGAACATGAAGGTGAACAACACGACGATATAAAAAAGACAGACAGTGAGACGCATGTTGAACATGAAGGTGAACAACACGACGATATAAAACAGACAAACAGTGAGACGCATGCTGAACATGAAGGTGAACAAGACGATGAAGATGAGCAGAAGCAGCAGCAGCAGCAGGAAGCTAGTACACCATTCATGAGAAACGAAACCGTTGTTAGTCGTCTCAACACTACGAAAACAGTCTTGTCACTTTCACAGCCAAAGAAACAACCACAGGTAATCTCAAAACTACATTTAGGTTTAATATCATGAATATCCTTTGCATACGTTAAGGCTCTTGTCTATGTATATATGAAAGAAAAAGTACAAAAGATGTGGCAGAGAGCTTGCATAAATCTTTCTAGAAGCGGAAAGGAAGTAGGAGACAATGTAAGACTTACAAGGAAATAAGTGCCGGGAGAGGCAACAAGTATGATTGCATGAGCAGATGGATTATGAGAGGTGAAGATAGGATTGTTACTTTTCTACATTTGGAAAGGCAGACGGTAAGGTGAATAGATGATTAATTTGACTGGGATTGCAATTGTACTGAACCATTAGAAAGCTCATGATAGATGTAATGAATTTGTATATACTGCGAAAGGCTTAATTTCGGGTGTGTATGAGAAAGGGATTACTTTTTCATTAAAGTGGGACATACGAATGTAGAATGTCACCATGATGCTATGTCACCCATACTTGTTTAACGTCTTTATAAGTGGATCTGAAATTTAAAGTGAGTGTAGTTGATAGGCGTGATGTAAAGTAGTAGTTAACACACTTGTTTGCCGGTGACTCTTTTTGGAAGACTCGAAAGAGAAATGCCAAAGCTACTGAAGGAGTCTTGGAAGAGGTGTTATAGAAGAAAGTTGTATATGAACATATTAGCAAGGTAATGAGTCAGGTTGGAAGAGTGCGTGAACACCTCGCGTGAGCACATACACACGCGCACTCTTTATTCTTCGTTTTGCAGTTATCTAACTTATATTAAACTTCAGGAACGTGAAGATGTGCGAGAGAAAGAAGAAAGGGCAGTTGAAGAGAAGAGTAAAGATGATCCTCAAACAGTGAGCTGGCCAGACAAGAGGATAAAAACAGACGATGAATATGAATATGAAGAGGAGAAACTGGAAAATGATAAAGTTGGGAAAAACAAGCTAAGTAAATATAGTGACTAGGTAGCCAGCAGCAGCAGCTGTGATGAGTAACAACCGTCTTCCTCTCATCATCTGCTTCGTTTATTATTTTTGTTTGCATAATTACTGTTTGAACTTCGTTTAGAAAGATAATTCACGACTTGAAAAACATGTGTACTTTTGATTTCGTCTTTTACACGCCATTAGTACACTAAGAGAGAGCAATACGTGTACGGGGCCCAAGACTGTTCAACAGCCTCCCACCAGGCATAGGGAAATTACCAATAGACCCCTGGCTGCCTTCAAGAGGGAGCTGAATAGATACCTAAAGTTAGCACCCGGCCAGCCGGGCTGTGGTTTGTACTCTGGACTACGTCCGGTCAGCAATAACAACCTGGTTGATCAGGCCCTGACCCACTGGGAGACCTGGTCAAGGACTGGGCTGCGGAGGCGCTGACCCCAGGTAGTACAGTAACAGTCTTGTATATGAATACAGTAATCCAGGCTATCCTGTGTATGAATACAGTAATCCAGGCTATCCTGTGTATGAATACAGTAATCCAGGCTATCCTGTGTATGAATACAGTAATCCAGGCTATCCTGTGTATGAATACAGAGCATGTCCTGTGCATGACTACAGTAACTGTTTTGTGTACAAGTAGTGTCGTGTGGATGAGTACAGTGCCACTTACACCACTACCCTCCATACTATAAGTCAGGGGCTCTTAACAGGGGTATTCATACCCCTTTGGGTATGAGAATCAAATAACAAGGGTATGGGACTCGATCTCTCAACAATTTAAACAAAAATTTTTACATTAGAATATACTATCAGCTGTTCCGTTCCTAATTCTCCATATGTAAAGTAAAATCAAGATACTGACATCTTTGGAAATCAAACTGGTGATGGTGGTGATGATTTTGACATTCTGGTGAAGGGGGTATGGGCACATATTGGGCAATCCACTGGTGGTCTGTAATTGTGAAAAGGTTAAGAACCCCTGCTATAAGTAGTATACTATGCTTGCATAAGAATGGAGGAATACTTAAGTAGATCTACTAGCCCAAACTAGGTAGGTTCTTCCCTAAGCCAACAATTCCTACCCACCCACTTGTTATTCCTGATAAGGTATATACTAACTGTAGGATTGTAAAGCCTGCAAAATTTACGAAAAAAAAATTATATTTTTTTTTTTCACTTGATTGGAGTTAATATTTTCTCCTGAGTGAATCTAGAGAGAGAGAGAGAGAGAGAGAGAGAGAGAGAGAGAGAGAGAGAGAGAGATAATCAGTACTAACGACTCACTAGCACATCACCGTTTAATTTTTTGCTAGTTAAGATTTGCATCGTGTGTATCGAAAACACGCTTTTAAATTACACTTTCCTGCGCACCAGTGTCGCATACAAGTCATCGTTATTTTAACGATGAAGCCTTAAACCCGTCAGGGTCAGATACGCTTGGAGAATGGGAGGTGATGTGGTTTGATCAGGGGAAGGGGAGGGTAACTTAAGTTCTTGAGATCAAGACACATCCTTGAATAGATACAATCAAGAGGGTATGAAATATTTTCTGTAGAAATAAGGTTGTAAGTTTTTAAATTTGTAAATAACACAAAACTTTCATTAGCATCCCCATTTATTAATCAGGGAGAAGCGCTAAATCCGTAGGAGTCATGGCGTCTGGTAACTAGTAGGCAATCTCAGTGTTCAATCCAAGGGATGATAAGCACAATTCCTTGGATGAAGAGCCCCCTGGTAATCGTATGGATCCCGCCACCACTGAATTGTCAGATGAAACGTGAGGACATACTAGTATATATTAGAAAACGCTTCGGTCCTGGGATCTTGATTGGGGTCATAACCAAGGTCCCAGGGCCGAAACGTTTTCTAACATGTTCTAGTGTTCACTTACGTCTTTCTAAACCCCTCTAACGGTACCCTGCTGTATAGTCCTTGTGGCTTAGCGCTTCTTTTTTGATTATAATAATAATAATCTAACGGTACCCATTACCGAGATTTCATTACACTAACTATAAACAATACCAAGACATGCTGAGGAACAAGACACCTAAGAGAATGTGTGTAATATCTGCCGCTTTGTGAGACTCTCTAACAACGACTGTTGACAATGTCCCCCAAGACTCCTGTCCTCTCAGTCACAAGTGGCTTGTTTTTTTTTTTTATATTTTATTTAAAAACACAGGATACAGTAGACATGTATATCACACAATTGACGTGTTCACAAAACATGAAACATTTACAAAGAAAACAAAAATTCCTTATAATTAACAAATACCATACATCAAAAATTACTACTATCCTACCCTACTTACGTGCCCTTAACTCATATGACTGTATATACAAACTTTCTATGTGCACTAATGCTTTGGCCTCGCAATTTATATTGTAATATTAGCATTTAATACACCAAACATTCTGTAGCTATTCATTCCCGAATTTTTGTATTTTTGTATTTATAACCCCTCAGTATACAATATACTTGTATATCATACACGAGTGACTCAAATCACAAAATATGAAGACACATATAAGTGCTACAACATCCGCATGACTAACAAAAAACCTCTACAAAACTTTTTTTTTTAAACAGTCTAAAAGATAAAATAAAAAATAATTAATTAGCTCCTAATCTTTCATATAATTATAATCTCATTGGCGAGAGACTCACCGCACTTACAACTTCGTGCAGGCGCATGCTACCCCCCCCTTTTTCCTTTTATCTCTCACCACCTATCCTAATTACAGGGTTACACAGGCTTATACTGTGCGTCCATCAAAAACAATATACATTAATATGTCAGCAAGTATACATGGCCTTGGGTCCCACGTAGGACATCAATACCATTACCAGTACAGAATACAATGATATAATACTGAACATTATCATGGGAATAAAAATTCATCATGTACATACAATAGTCATATAATTAAAAATATTGACATACAGGTTCATACGTGTTCCGTCCTTATTTTTTCCGCAATAACACTAAAGAACAAAACCGGTTGAGGAATCTTACTCAATCCCCATTATGGACATTGCACAATAAAATTGCTCACTCCTAACCAATACCTCACAATTCATCATAATATTCATATGTCATTACAAACTACACATATACATGGTTAGGTACATAGAGAAAGATGCCATTTATGTGATCATAAAAGTGACGAAGCCTGACACTACAGAGATCATGAATTCATGAATAAACACAGCTAGCCTAAGTAACAATTCAAATTTTGTTGACAGCAACGAAATGTACCTGGGTTAAATGCAACCCAAAACTGTAGTTAACACCGGATTCCTGTTGGTAACCAACCACTAACTTTTATACCGAAAAGCAGAAAATTTTCTACCACAAAGCAACTATGCAGGGTCACAGCACCTCACAAACATAAGTTGAACAACGATCAAGTTAAACTTGGGTTCAAAATTAACATCATTCTGCTCTAAACCCGAGATCCCAAGATTTAGTTATCATGTTTAAAAGATTATCCTGTATGCAGTGAACATAACCATAGGTTTCCAAATTCATCATGCATCTCCTTCCCACTCATTCATAGCCCTCCCACCATCCACACAACAAAGGAGCCTAAACCAACCTACCCTCATGCATCCCCCGGTAGGAGACCAACCCTTTGCCCGCCCCCTGGGTTCATGAGGAGGAGGCCCCCCACAGTGAGATACCAGTAACCCTCCGAAAAGGTAATTACCCACCGCCCCCATAGACTTGCCTATTCCTACACATCGTTCTATAAAATCTCGCTGCTAACGCTTTTATTCTCAACTCTCCCCGAACCTCCCTCATCCCCCAAGATACATGTAAATAATCCGTCATGACATACATTAAAGCCCTACCCACATCACCCGGCACCCCAGTTACATCCAACATTAAAGCCCTTAGGAATGGCCATTCCCCCCCCCAAAGTCTGATAACGCTCACCATCCATAACCTCACCCCCTCCAAAGAGGGACAAAAAAATACCGCATGAAAAGCCGTTTTGGTGTCCCCACAGTGCAAGCATGAGTCCTCTCTTACAAGACCCATTTTACACAACACATCCCTAGAGGCCAAAATTCCCATTAGAAAACGATGTACTAACTCCCGTACCCCCGCTGGTATTCAAAGCAAGCCAAACTTCCTCCATATGCTCATCCAGTCATATGTTGGATATACAGCAAGCCCTTGTAAGACACCCGTACCCACCACAGCACCCACCATCTGTTTGACCTTTAATTTGGACACCTGTTCTATTCAATAAAACCCTCAACATGTCTTCACAATACCTCAAATCCCTTCCACACCACCATCTTTGTGCATCCTCCATTACCCTACCTACCCTGACTCCCCGGTTCCCCCCAGTCCGGATATATCTTTGTTTAATATATAAAGCCATTACTCTATGACCCAATACCATCAGGCCAAGACCCCCACGTCTCACATCCGTCATCACCACGTCCTTGCGCAACCATGCCCTCCCAAACCCCCACACATACCTTAGAACCTTCCTCTGGATTTCCGCAATATCCTGTGCTCTTAAAGGGAACAGCTCAGCCACTCCCCACACCTTACTGTAAACCGGAGAGTTGACCACTAAAACTCTCTGCTGTAATGTTACATCCCTAGCCCTTAAGCCTCCAAGCCTTCCCAAAACCCTGCTCGTAACTAATTCCGAATTTATCTTCCTACTATCCTGGACTTCCACCATGTACCATACTCCACAAACCCTAATTCTGTCCACTACTGACCATCCCAACCCCTCCCCCAAGCTCCCGCCTATCCAATCCCCCACCTCTAATAGTCTCGACTTCATTAAATTAACTCTCATACCCGTAGCATCCCCAAATATCTGAATGACTCCACCAACTTTCCTTAGATCTTCCTCATGCATTACCAGCACTGTAGTATCATCTACATACCCAACAATACCCCCCGCTCACCCCCCATTATCCCCTGTCCATTCATCACCTCATCCACGAGCCCATAAAATGGATTCTGTACGCAGGCAAACAATAACTGAGAGAGTGGACAACCCTGCCTCAAACCTCTCTCCATCAGTACTGGGTCCCCCAACTTACCATTAACCTGTACCCTAATAACAGCTCCCTCATACAAGGTTTGCACCCATCTCACCACCCTCCCCCCAACCCAACTTTTCCAAACAAACTTTTAAGAAATCCCTATTCACACAATCATACGCATTAGCCCAATCTAAACCGAGTATTCCCCCTTCGGTGCAGCTCTCAATAAAATCCCTTATGTGACTATGCCCGTCCCTCATACTTCTTCCCGGGATGCCAAACTGTCCCCCATGTATCACTGATCCTAGAACCTTCTTCAGTCTATTGCCCAGAATTTTAGCATAAATTTTATAATCTCCACACATTAAGGATATCGCTCTATAATTACTCAGTACTTTCCCTTCCTTCTTCGGCACCAACACAACGATCCCGGTTTTCTGTGTCTTCCCCATCCTCCCACTGCTCCACATATAATTCAAGACCTCCACTAAACCATACCTAATGCATTCCCAATAAACTCTATAAAAATCATTCAGTATTCCATCAATGCCCGGCGTCTTACCCTGACCCATCCCGTAAACCGTCTCTCCCACCTCCTTCTCACTAATACTACCCTCCAGCATTTCCTGTTCCTGTTGTCCCAATACAATAGTATTCTGCATAACCCCAAATACCTCCTCACTGGCAACTTCCGTGTTCCTCCTCCATTTCTCCTAAACCAATAATCAGCATAAACGCTAATGTCATCCGTATCGGTAAGGCCTTGACCCACCACATAACCCCCCCCCATCAGCGACCACTAGATGTGCTATGGTAGTCACCATCTGCCTTTCCCTAAATTTTCTCAGTACATAACCTGATGGTCGATCACCCTTTAACACCTCCTCTAACCCTGCCCTAACTCTAATCGCGTTAAACCTTTCATTAAGTAACTCTTCAATCCTACTCCTTAAACCATCCACATCCCCTCACATACCTTCCCTACCCCCCCCCATCATAAACAGCATTCAGCTGTCCCTCCAGGTAGTTTTGTAAATCATACCGCCACCGTGCCTGTTCCCTTCCACGTATCCTGAAAAACTCTGCGATTCCTGTCTTAGCCCACATCTCCCACCAGTCAAGCAAATCCATCTCACCATCCCTACCATCCCAGAAATGTCTCCACCATTCCTCAAAGGAAGAGCCTTCATCCCCATCCTGCAGAAGCCTCACATTCAATTTCCAATACCCAGCATATATGCGTACTGTACCATCCACCCGCAGATCAGCTATCACCGCCCAGTGATCCGAAAAACCGACATCGAAAGCCCTCACTCTCTCCACACCAATCCCCTGCATCACATATATCCTATCTAACCTCGCCTCATAATTCCCACGAATGAACGTGTGCTCCACCCCATACTTCCCCCTCCCCACCACATCTACAACTCCTACATCCCTTAGAGCACCCAAGACACATCCCGCCCCCCTCGGTAAGACATCCCCAATCCTAATCACACAGTTCCAATCACCCCCAAGTACAGTTATGGAAGGTAAACCCCGCAAATAATACATCAAAACATCACTAACAAAATCAACTTTCACTCTAACATTGTTGCATGCCGGCATATAAACACCAATGAAACATACTTTCCCCACCCCCCAGTGCCCATCTACCCTTACGACCCTCCTCCCTCCTCCCAACCCATGACACGCAATGGGCTGGTCTCCTTTACAGCTACTGCCACCCCTCCTTTTAATTGCAAAGCATTACTGACAAATAGTTATAACCCCGCAAATGCAATTCACACCCTAACCTATGGTTATGCTCCTGCAAAAAACATACATCTACATCAAACCTTTGTAAAAACCATTCTAACCAAACCCTTTTTACCTCAGATTTAAGACCATTTACATTTATTGTGACACACTTGAACTTCCCAGAAAAGGCGGCTTACCCCTATGCCGCTGTGTCTTACTCAATTCACCTTTCATAGTACCTGTACCATTTTTATAATTTTTCCTAACCTGTCCACCAACCCCTCCTTGCCCTCCCCCACTGAGCTTCCCCGGTACACCCCCTCCCCTGCTTGCCTTCTCCCCCACAGCTACCCATGACTTCTTCCCAGGTCTCTGCCCAGGTGTTAAAACCTCGAGGTCCAAGGCACCCGCAGTCCGTTTGCGTGAGCTCTCACTCACACACAGATCTACCTCCTGCGAGTCCTCCTGATGGACTTCCACCACCACTTCCCTGTCCTCTCTGTCAGTCCTCGAACCCTCCACCTGTCCCTGCTGCTCATCCATCAGCTGCACCTCACTTAACTTCTCGGGTCCATCCTCCCCAGCCTCTGGCTCGTCCAAGAACTCCTGCAGCACTGCTTCCAACATCCTCTCCTGGGTAGACTCTTCCACGTCCACCCTTTCCTCAGGCGATGGGGGCCTCTCCCCTGTCACCTCCGGGAGGGTAACACACGTCCCCATCACCTCTTCTACCTTGTCCACCTCCTCACTCCAGAGATTCGTCTTCTGTCCATCCGCAACCCCCAACTCCACATCCACGTTGCACGGTTGCTGTTCCACCATCCATGATAATGCCATCCTAGGGGCTTACCTTCGAGGACACTGCGCCGCCATATGCTCGTAAGAATCACATAATCGGCAAGTTTTCCTCTGCCCTGCATAGTGGACAAATACCTGTGTCCTATAGCCTGTCAGCGTAACATACGAGGGTACTGGCTGCCTCAATGACATCTTCAGGGTGCAGGACCCCTCGGGCAGCCCTTCAAATGGCCCGTCCCTCCACACCCCCATACTAGCCGTATGAACAGTTCCATAATTGCTGAAGGCTTCCTGAATGCCATAGGACGTTGCCTCGAAGGGTACATTACGTACCTTTACCCACGTGTAATATTTTGAAACATCATGTAGACACACCTCTACTGTTGAGTTCACACTCATCCTCCTTTCCTGAAATTCATCCACAATCCTGGTGTAAAAGCCAGCTCTTGTAAACTTCACAAAAACCCTTGTCATTCCATTAAGGGCGACACCGTACAATTCATCGTTCGGTATCCCGTAGACGTCCCTAATTATGGCCGATAACAGTACATGCATTGTCGCACTGTTTAACGTTCCTCGAACTAATTCAATACAGACAGTATTCACTCTCCGGCTGATACAATCCGCCATGTTGGTGCCTAAGTCAAGCAGTCACCACCAGGTGGCGTGTAGGGAGACTCAAGAAGCGTCCTCTCTTCCCAGTGGTCGAGAGACGAATGGTGGCTTGTACAACACTTTCGGGAGTAAAAACTATAAACTGTAGTAAATATAAATTACAAATTACTTGATCGTTGGTCATGGACACGCTTATTAATCGCAAGATAACTATCCCTGATTCCCTTACCCCATATTTAGTGGCCACTGTGACTAGGGGGTTAAAATACAGTATTACCAAGGGCTCTGGTGCAAAGACTAGTTAACACGATTCGTTGTAAGGCCTTTGAAGCACGTTGTTAACTACCAGGTAGCGTTGGGAAACTGTGGGGGACTCAGAGAGACAGAAACTTGAAAGTGCTCTCAATTCCTTGTCAAAAAGATGGCTACCAGCATCCTATCCCCCCCCCTCCCTAGTTTACCGGAGGACCGCTAGGTGTCTACGTATCTAATTTTCCCTACTTTTTTAATTTATTATTAACTCTAATTCTACCTAAAACCTGTAATCTATCAAATCTGTGTAAATATATCACTTATGTGCTGACTCGTGATTTCCGCTGTTTGTCAGCGTGGATTCTAAAAGCCTCTACTGCTTGTTACAATGGCTTTGTGGGATTTCTTGAACTCAATAAATTCCCACAACACCTGTGCAATAAAACACATTCATTAAAGTTTCAACAATAAAGCTACACAAGTGTTTCACGTGTCTTATTATTACCAAGGTTAATATCCATTATTGCTCTCCACGGGTTGCCACAGCTTTCCTACATAACTCGTTGCCTCGCAGCGTAATTATTTCTTTTTAGAAACTGGTACAGCAAGCTCTTTAATATTAATGGTATGCAATACCAACATTGTTGAATAATACATGTGCAACATCTAGATACCTATCTTTTCGCCACAGTCGTTTTATCAGTTTAAACAGATTTAAGATGAAGGTAGTGAACACCTTTAAAGCAGGAGACTGATTACCTCATCTGTCCACAATTTCAACAAGGCTGAGGGATATTACCTCATCTACTATCCACAGTTAATAAGCTCTAGACTGAACTGATAATGCCACTGGTTGGGTGAAATTCAAAAATACACCCAGGTGTTGCGCATGTTTGTAAATTTACTAAAGTGAGCCTTACACACGAGGTGACATAAATTATATGACTGGTTTTGTTTTCTGTTCTGTATTAAAGCCTGTTACATGTCTTGCCTGTAAAGGTGCCATTACGAAGTTTATATAGCCTCGTTACAAAATTTAAATTCCTTTTTCCTACATGTGATGACTCTTCCCAACATTTCTAAATAGCTCACCCTATTCTGATACTGTCCCAAGTCGTTCCCATCCTCCTTTGCCATTTCCCTGATTCAATCACTGCGTCCACTTTTTTTCCCTCCTGTTCTGTTCCACCCACATCTTCAGTTGTCTGTGTGGCTATGCTCTAGGTGTCAACATAGTTGCTGATCCCTGTGTTATATAGCATAGCATATAGTATCATCCATGTACTTTAGATAGGAGATCCCTTTTAGGCCTGTGAATGTTGTGTGACGTCACGGGATGCGCATGTGCACGTTCGTACCTCTGCCCCGGTCTCAGATGGCGTGTAGACCTACAGTGGCCTGTCTGGATATTAGCAGACAAAAGAGCCTCCAGACTGCGCTGGACACCGCGAGTTGAATTGTCACCACAGTTAAAATTTTCAGTTATACTCTAAAATTAATCATAATATTTATAATAATCATTATAATCCTAGTACCAATCATAATAAATCATAATAATCACCGTAATATTCATCAGCCTATTAAACAACATAATTAGCACAATTATAACTGCCCTTGGTGACGATATATTCAACCCTTGACCCACCAATTGTACGTATGAGTGAAAAACTTTAGAACACTTGAATGAACAGCGCAGTAGGCCTATTAGCCCATGCTAGCCAGGTCTAACTCACACCCACCTACTGAGCTGGTCCTTCATGAGCCAAAAAAAAAAAAAAATATCCGTTCATAAACAGCAACAGACTATATAACACCGAGAGGTGTGTATCAGTGTATAGATGCTTTACAACTTATTTTAATCCCTATTTAAAAAATAAAGTATTCTTGATTACTGTCAATCATTTCTCGGTTAATGGACCTCGTGTAGTCGCCAGGCCTTACTTAAAACCCAATTAACCAACCAAATAGGCAGTGACAATGACATGTACACCAGTGTAGTTGGCCCTTCACACACTTAATTCTGGCCACACTGAACATATCTTCTAGGTAAGTTAAGATACTTTATTTCAGCATAATGCAATGTTTGCACAGAAGTGGATGACATTTAGATGTGCATGCAGACAGCCCCTTAATAAGCAGAACATTCTCTCACACACACTTTTAGATTACAATTATACTAGTTAGGCTTCAGACTAGCCATTCGTGTGTTGTTAAACCTGCAGTACACCAGGACACAAAAATCAAGATTATTTTATTCAGTATTTAAAGTATTAAAAATAAATGGCATATATAATGAGAGATAAATACCTCTGTTTACACTGTACAAATTTTAAGAATTTCACGCATACTGTCAAAACAGGCAACTTGATTAAATAAACTCTCCAACAAGAAAGAATAGCAGTGCCGGCCTTGTCTTTTATTTTTACCCGTACTACTGTATGACCCTTCTAGGTTTAGCGCTTAATTCTGATTGTAATGCTATATATCACTGACGCACTACACTATTGTACATCTACAAAAACTGAAATTTGCACACCTTTTCTGACTTTCATAACTATTGTAAAATCCACTTATTATTAGGCTCTGTAATTTTTTTTTTATCACACTGGCCGATTCCCACCAAGGCAGGGTGGCCCGAAAAAGAAAAACTTTCACCATCATTCACTCCATCACTGTCTTGCCAGAAGGGTGCTTTACACTACAGTTTTTAAACTGCAACATTAACACCCCTCCTTCAGAGTGCAGGCACTGTACTTCCCATCTCCAGGACTCAAGTCCGGCCTGCCGGTTTCCCTGAACCCCTTCATAAATGTTACTTTGCTCACACTCCAACAGCACGTCAAGTATTAAAAACCATTCGTCTCCATTCACTCCTATCAAACACGCTCACGCATGCCTGCTGGAAGTCCAAGCTCCTCGCACACAAAACCTCGTTTACCCCGTCCCTCCAACCTTTCCTAGGCCGACCCCTACCCCTACCCCGCCTTCCTTCCACTACAGACTGATACACTCTTGAAGTCACACTGTTTCGCTCCATTCTCTCTACATGTCCGAACCACCTCAACAACCCTTCCTCAGCCCTCTGGACAACAGGTTTGGTAATCCCGCACCTCCTCCTAACTTCCAAACTACGAATTCTCTGCATTATATTCACACCACACATTGCCCTCAGACATGACATCTCCACTGCCTCCAGCCTTCTCCTCGCTGCAACATTCATCACCCATGCTTCACACCCATACAAGAGCGTTGGTAAAACTATACTCTCATACATTCCCCTCTTTGCCTCCAAGGACAAAGTTCTTTGTCTCTACAGACTCCTAAGTACACCACTCACCCTTTTCCCCTCATCAATTCTATGATTCACCTCATCTTTCATAGACCCATCTGCTGACACGTCCACTCCCAAATATCTGAATACATTCACCTCCTCCATTCTCTCTCCCTCCAATCTGATATCCAATCTTTCATCACCTAATCTTTTTATCCTCATAACCTTACTCTTTCCTGTATTCACTTTTAATTTTCTTCTTTTGCACACCCTACCAAATCCATCCACCAATCTCTGCAACTTCTCTTCAGAATCTCCCAAGAGCACAGTGTCATCAGCAAAGAGCAACTGTGACAACTCCCACTTTATGTGTGATTCTTTATCTTTTACCTCCACACCTCTTGCCAAGACCCTCGCATTTACTTCTCTTACAACCCCATCTATAAATATATTAAACAACCACGGTGACATCACACATCCTTGTCTAAGGCCTACTTTTACTGGGAAATAATTTCCCTCTTTCCTACATACTCTAACTTGAGCCTCACTATCCTCGTAAAAACTCTTCACTGCTTTCAGTAACCTACCTCCTACACCATACACCTGCAACATCTGCCACATTGCCCCCCTATCCACCCTGTCATATGCCTTTTCCAAATCCATAAATGCCACAAAGACCTCTTTAGCCTTATCTAAATACTGTTCACTTATATGTTTCACTGTAAACACCTGGTCCACACACCCCCTACCTTTCCTAAAGCCTCCTTGTTCATCTGCTATCCTATTCTCCGTCTTACTCTTAATTCTTTCAATAATAACTCTACCATACACTTTACCAGGTATACTCAACAGACTTATCCCTCTATAATTTTTGCACTCTCTTTTATCCCCTTTGCCTTTATACAAAGGAACTATGCATGCTCTCTGCCAATCCACTTTCACCTTAGATACACAGTCACAAATCTCTTATACATTTGTAAAAGCATTAAAAACTTCAATGACAAAATATATAAACACAATCCAGCCAGCTAAACGGCTGACACTATAATACAAGGAATGTCTGAACCTGATGGCTCACACCCACCATAGAACACAATCCACCCTACCCTCATATACCCTATGGTAATAATTAATATCGTGCACAGTGGTGGATTTAAGACACTACCGCTGACACTTCAACCCATCCTCCCACATGCCTATTAACTGTATCTGCCGTCACCACTCATAACCACCAACAGTCATTGATGGTAATTAGCGTCTTATAATATATCACCCTAAAAACACGCTATATACATAAACCTACCACAATAATAAATAATTTTCACAGTATTCCCTCCTGCAGACAGATTATTTACACTGTCGGAGATAATCTATACATCACATCCTACAGAGAATGGACAACATTAGACATCTAAAATAATATGACATGTGTTTCACATGACCTGCTATTGCAGAGATTTACACTCCTACCCCCTTCCCCTAGTGAAAACTGTCCAGTTTCACCTGGCTATACACAAGATCAAAAACTCATTCACTTGAACATATATAATGAAAATGTGAAAAAAAAAAATCTGTAACCATATATAAGCAAAAACACCCCAGGCAAGATCTTACATTATATACAATACCAAAACGTTTCACTAGTTAAAAAAACAGGTATGAATGCCTCATTATTATGACAAGTTACATTGCTCATATATAGGTAGACATGTATAATTACAGGTTGGTATAAACCTTGGTAATAAATACCGACAAGTTGGTTTAGAAAGACACGTAAGCAAACACTATAACATATTTATTAGAAAACGTTTCGGTTCTGGGACCTTGATCACTTCTAACATGTTAGAAGTGATCAAGGTCCCAGGACCGAAACGTTTTTTAATAAATATGTTATAGTGTTTGCTTACATGTCTTTCTAAACCATAATTACAGGTTAAAATATGCTTATATTCTAACATGCTTATGTACATCCTTACAAAACATGAAGGAATCCTTAGATAAATTATAGTCATCGGTGTTCACAATAACACCAAGACATATTACGTTGAATATCACATTGAATATCACCTCAACATCCTTTCCTCACACAATTCCACACACACTCACACAATCGTCCTCTGCAACACACACAACCATCCCCCCTGGGAAGGCCAGCCCGTTCATGCCCCTGACCGCTTATAAAGACCATAAATCCCTCAAAAAAAAAAAAAGTCCCTGTAGCCCTCCGAGAAATCCCTCTCCCACCTCCTACCATATATTTCCCTGTTGCGACACTTTGTTCTATAAAAGGATGCTGCTATGGCCATCCTACGTTCCTCTGCCCCTTTGTCTCTCATTGCCCATGATATATACACAAAATCAACCACTGAGTAAGCCACTGCCCTTTGAACCTTTACCCCAACCCCACCTACATCTAAACTGAGCGCTCTCAAAACCGACAACCCTTTCCCCCCCCACATACCGGATTACTTTCCCTAACCATTCCCGCACAATCCCTAGGCTTTCACAAAAATAAACTACATGAAAAGCTGATTCATCTACCCCACAAACCTGACACTCCCCACCCTCCCATATTCGCCTATTTCGTAAAACAACCCCAGACGGCAATATTCCTTGAAGAAACCTATACATTACCTCCCTCACTCGTGGCCGAATGCGTAACCCTTTTAATCGACCCCAAATGTCTTCCCATGCGTACATCGGGTACACTCCTTCCGTTGCCACTACCACCCTAGGCCATATCTTCCTCTCCATGGACCCTACCCCCATGTTTCTAGGCTCTCTGACCATCATCAATAGACGCAACAACTCCTCACCATCTCTCAAATCTTGTCCCTTCCACCATGTCCGAAGATCTCCCTGCAACATCCGCAACCCTCCACTCCCCTCCCCACGAGCCCTTAGTAACCCATGTTTCACATATACACACTTCAACCTTCTTTCCAAATGAATTAACCCCAGCCCTCCCAAGGCCACCAGAAGTGTTACCACCTCCCTTTTCAACCCATCGCATCCCGAACCCCAGATAAAATGGAAAACTCTGCTCAACAATCTCCGGACATCCCCATACACCAAAGGGTACAAAGCTGCCACATGCCATATTTTGCTGTACAAAAGCACATTGACCACAATGACCCTCTGGTGTAGCGTAAGATGTGTCGGCCTCAATCCTGACAATCTTCCCAATACCCTATCTACCACACCCTTTGAATTAACCTCCCTCGCCATCTGAGCATTACCCATATACACAACTCCACAAATTTTCACCCGGTCCACGACACACTACCTCACCCCCCCACCCCCGCCCTCCCGCCCATCCCATTCACCCAATCTCATGAGCTTTGATTTATGCACATTCACTGCCATACCTGTTGCCATCCCAAAAACATCTATAACTCTCTCCAGACCCTCCAATCCCTCCCTCCCACTCACTAGGACAGTTGTGTCATCAACATAACCTATGATACCGGGACTCCCACCTCGTATGTCCTCCCTTACCCCCTCCTGTATGCACCTTTCCACTGCCCTATAAAACGGATTCTGTAAACATGCAAATAATATTTGTGACAACGGGCAACCCTGCCACAATCCCCTGCCCATTTTCACATGCAACCCCACCCTCCCATTAATCTGTACACACATCCCAGCTCCCCAATATAAAGTACGTGCCCAATTCACAATGTCCTCCCCGAACCCCTGCCGCTCCATGATTCTCCACAGAGCCTCCCTCTTGACACTGTCATATGCCGTTCTCCAATCCAACGCCAATACCCCTCGTTCCCCCTCTTGTGGACCCTCAATAAACCTTCTAATAACCCCATGCCCCTCATACATTGATCTCCCCGGAATCCCATATTGACCCCTCACTATTACCTTTCCAATGACCAAGAATTCTTTATACGATTTCCCAAAATTTTTGCAAAAAGTTTGTAGTCTGCACACATGAGTGATATTATCCGGTAATCTCTCACTGTGCACTGACTTTCACCCTTTGGCACCAAAACTACTAGTGCTGTCGCCTGCAAAGGTCCCAACGCACCCCTCTCTTTTATGATATTAAATAATTGCACCAAAAAATCTTTTAATACTCCCCAATGCTGTATGTAAAACTCCGCAGGCAGCCCATCTATCCCCGGCGCCTTACTCCTGCTCATACTCATTAAAGCCATCCACACCTCTTCCTCCACAATAGGCCCCTGTAACTGTTCCCTGTCGTCCCTGTCCAGTACACGCCGCACCCATCCCCCTGTCTCTCTTAAAGCCCCCTCTCTCACACCCACACTCCTCATATATGCACTAAGCCAAGCATCAACATACCCTCCCATCCCCTCCGTCGTCACCAAATCTTGTCCCTCCCTGTACCCCTCGATGTCCTCAAGAACTCTCAAACCCACCATTTCCATTGCAACGTGCCGGTGCCCCTGCCCTCGCAGGACACACGCCGATGGTCTATCACCCCACATGACCTCCTCCAACCCCCCTAAAACCCTTGCCGCATCAAACCTCTCGTTTTGCACTTCCATTAGGCGTTCCTTCACTCCCTCTATGTCAGCCACTGGGGCTCCCATCCCCCCCTTCCCCTCTCATAATACTCCCTTAACTGCCCCTCAAGATACCTAATAAGCCCATAAGCCAACTGATTCTCGTGCCTGTCGGACATAGAACTCTCGAATCCTCGTTTTTGCAGTCACATCCCACCATCTCAACACATCCCCATTGACTTCCACCCCCTCCCACAAGCCTTTCCACCATTGTGCAAATAGTACCCTCCCCTCAACATCTTGAAGCAACCGAACATTCAATTTCTAATAACTCTTATACCTGTTCGGCCGACCCTCCCATCCCAAATCCACCAAAACACCTCTATGATCAGGAAAAAAGATATCCAAAACCCTTACACTTCGCACCACTGCTTTCTTTGTCACGTATATCCTGTCCAGCCGTGCAGCATACCCCTGCCTCACAAAGGTGTGCTGCACCTCTCATGCTGCCCCCCCCCTTCCACATCCACCAACCCCACCCCAGTTAACAGGTCCCTCAGAACGCCAGAACAATATCCTGCTCCCCTAGGTTCCACATCCTCGCGGCGTATAACGCAATTCCAGTCCCCTCCCACCACAGCTAATGCTGGAAGCGACCTTAAGTGATACACCAACACTTCACGTACAAACTCATTCTTCACTCGACTGTCTACCTCCGCCAGACCATAAACACACACAAAAGACATCTTATCTCTACCCCATGTCCCATCCACTCTTATAACCCTCCCCTCCCCCCTCTCCTCACAATGATGTACAGTAAATGGGCTAGCCTCCCTCACCAAAATAGCCACTCCTCCTTTCAATCTCGTCGAGTGTGCCGCATATACAGTATACCCCTCAATCATCAACATACAACCCAGCTTGTGGTTGTGCTCTTGCACAAACACTACATCTACACCATACCTAATGAGCATCTCATGAAACCATACACACTTCCTAGAATTTCTCAGACCATTAACATTTATAGAGAGACTCTTGAATTTGTCAATGGAGGTTTTCCTTTACGTACTGCACCACCTTTATCCCCCTTCCCCTTTATATGCCCTTGATCTTCAATCACCATTCTGTGATCTGCTTTCACATACCCCTTGCCCCTGGACCCCCCAGGTCCATGCTCAACCACTTCAGCCCAAACCTTTTTGCCCAAACGACTCTGTAAATTACCACAAAGCTATTTTATATAAAAGGCACTAGAAATGCTTGGCTAATCAGCGTTTTTAATCTTATACCTGTTTGTTCTATTAAATTTATACCATCATTATCAACTTGTTACTGGTGTGACCAACTCACTAGCATTACATACATCATAATCACAAGGCTAGGAAAATTACTCGTTGTATATTTCCGAAAATTCACCCATTTCGCTCTCTCCCAACGGTTACCTGGAGGTTATTCCGGGGATCAACGCCCCTGCGGCCCGGTCCATGATCAGGCCTCCCGATGGATCAGGGCCTGATCAACTAGGCTGTTACTGCTGGCCGCACGCAGTCCGACGTACGAGCCACAGCCCGGCTGATCCGGCACTGACTTTAGGTATCTGTCCAGCTCTCTCTTGAAGGCAGCCAGGGGCTTATTGGCAATTCCCCTAATGCTTGATGGGAGGCTGTTGAACAGTTTTGGGCCCCGGACACTTATGGTGTTTTCTCTTAGTGTACCAATGGCGCCCCTACTTTTTATTGGGGGCATTTTGCATCGCATTTTGCATCGTTCCGGCAAATTTAGTCGAAAGAGGAAATATCCCCACTATTTACACCCCTCTCCCCCCGTGGGAATAGTGGCAACTCTCCCCTGGGAAGATTATCATCACCACTGGGAAGTGCTAAACCTGTGGGGATTATACAGCGCCTCTGGGAGGGGGGTGGTAGGCATTCAGGCTTCAGGGAATTGGAGCACTGATCCAATTCTTTAGATCAAAAGCCTCTCACCAGTATCACGGAACCTCCCTTAAGGGAATCCGATCTCTATTAATATCCACGGCGGGGTAAAAGAAAAAAAACAGCGCTATTCAACACCACTGACAAGTTGAAGATTGAGACACTTATGCAGCATATGGAAATCTTTATTCAGGAAACGTTTCGCCACACAGTGGCTTCATCAGTCCAATACAAAGAGGAAGGCGTAAGGAGAGGAGAATGAGGTAATCAGTCTCAATCAGTGTCTCAATCTTCAACTTGTCGGTTTTTCAAACCATTCATCACCACTGACAAACTATCACTGCTCCATCTTACCTCCTGCACCAGGTAATAACTGCACCATCACGTCTCTACCAGCATCCAGCGAGGTAACAACTGCTCTATCTTGCATTTAGCAGCATCCACCGCGAGATAACAGCAACATAACTAAACACCCACGACAGAAACTAGACAAAATAAGAGGTAGGAGCCAGCGAGCGTCAGACACGGGTACTCTGGTGTTGTCACTGTGTAGTTCCCGTCTCCCACACCAGGCAACCTACATCACAACCTTAAGTTTATTCAGGTACAGGTACCCATACATACAGTTACATAACTTATCATACATAGCAGCATATGTGTAAATTACCTGGAATAACCCAAAGAAGTTTACAGGTTACCATGCAGGAGGGTAACTGTTGTAGGTTACCATGCAGGAGGGTAACTGTTGCAGGTTAACATGCAGGAGGGTAACTGTTGCAGGCTACCATGCAGGAGGGTAATTGTTGCAGGTTACCATGCAGGAGGGTAAGTGTTGCAGGTTACCATGCAGGAGGGTAAGTGTTGCAGGTTACCATGCAGGAGGGTAAGTGTTGCAGGTTACCATGCAGGAGGGTAACTTTTGCAGGTTACCATGCAGAAGGGTAAATGTTGCAGGTTACCATGAAAGAGGGTAACTGTTGCAGGTTACCACGCAGGAGGGTAACTGTTGTAGGCTACCATGCAGGATGGTAACTGTTGCAGGCTACCATGCAGGAGGGTAAGTGTTGCAGGTTACCATGCAGGAGGGTAACTGTTGCAGACTACCATGCAAGAGGGTAATTGTTGCAGGCTACCATGCAGGATGGTAACTGTTGCAGGTTACCATGCAGGAGAGTAAGTGTTGCAGGTTATCATGCAAGAGGGTAACTGTTGCAGGCTACCATGCAGGAGGGTAAGTGTTGCAGGTTACCATGCAAGAGGGTAACTGTTGCAGGCTACCATGCAGGAGGGTAGCTGTTGCAGGCTACCATGCAGGATGGTAACTGTTGCAGGCTACCATGCAGGAGGGTAACTGTTGCAGGTTACCATGCATTAGGGTAACTGTTGCAGGTTACCATGCAGGAGGGTAACTGTTGTAGGTTACTATGCAGGAGGGTAGCTTGCAGGCTACCATGCAGGATGGTAACTGTTGCAGGTTACCATGCAGGAGGGTAACTGTTGCAGGCTACCATGCAGGAGGGTAACTGTTGCAGGCTGCCATGCAGGAGGGCAACTGTTGCAGGTTACCATGCAGGAGGATAACCGTTGCAGGTTACCATGCGGGAGGGTAACTGTTGCAGGCTACCATGCAGGATGGTAACTGTTGCAGGTTACCATGCAGGGATAACTGTTGCAGGCTACCATGCAGGATGGTAACTGTTGCAGGTTACCATGCAGGAGGGTAACTGTTGCAGGTTACCATGCATTAGGGTAACTGTTGCAGGTTACCATGCAGGAGGGTAACTGTTGCAGGCTACCGTACAGGGTACAACTGTCAATGTTTACAATATCAGTGAGTTTAGAATTTGAGTAAAGAAACTGACATTGACAAATGCGTCGGAAAACGAACGTACTAACATCAGGATTTACTAAGCTACACCAAAACAAAGAATCATCATCCTCGGCGGTGGTCACCAATAAATCTGGACAGAGGAATGCTATTAACGCCCCATTAACCACCCTGTAGGGACCCCTGGCTACCTTGCCCCTTCGCTGCACCACATTATAGTGAACCAAGGATGATGGAGAAATCCAGCTTGTGTAAGCAACTGATATATATATATATATATATATATATATATATATATATATATATATATATATATATATATATATATATATATATATATATATATATATATATATAAATAATATAGGGAGGTACCACCTCTAGAACTGTCCTAGGGACCCTCATAGTAAGTAAGTTTATTCAGGTATACACAAATACAGTTACATAGAATTATCATACATAGCAGCATATGTGTAGAGAACCTGGGATAACCCAAAAAAGTCAGCAGAGAAGAGAATAAACTTGCTTCAGGGAAAACTCAAGGCTCTCCCTGAAGCTGTTTGAGAATTTTCTCCTACCACCCCCTATGTTTCAAGTATGTTTTATTTAAAGACAAAATACATTGGCCAAACATTATATATATATATATATATATATATATATATATATATATATATATATATATATATATATATATATATATATATATATATATATATATATATATATATATATATATATATATATATATATATATATATATATATATATATATATATATATATATATATATATATATATATATATATATATATATATATATATATATATATATATATATATATTGTCTTGCTGAAGATGAATATAAATAAGCTGTACGTCGTAAGTTAAGACACGAGAACAATCGACCCTACGAGGCTCGCTGTCTTACCCTCCCTCTCTCTCTCCTTCCCTCCCTAACTCCCTCCCCCACATATCTCCCCGTCCTTTCCGTGGATCAGACAGGAAGGGAGCAATAAACCGAGGGAAAGGACAAACAGTACGATAATAAACAAGAGAGGAGGCAAACACACGCCTAGAGGAATGACGATCAAACAACCGCAGGCGAACACTCCGTGGGTCCACTCAGTGTTTTTTTTTTTTGGAACTCCCACCGTGTGCGGCTACCCTATTATATAAGAGCTAATAATATCAAAATAAGCGATAAACCGGTAAGGGTCATACAGTGCTGCAGGGAGGGGTACGCGACACGAGGAATATTTGAAGGTACGAGTAGAGTGTAAGGGTGTGAACATTCGCAGTGTGCGGCTGCCCTATTATTATAAGAGTTACATGGCGTGAAAGCAGTGAATATCACTCTACTCTCTTACGGGCATTCAAATACCTGGCTTTGATGATGATGCCTCAGTGGGATTCTTCAGCGCAGCTCTGGTGTCCACACTACAGAACGGATACAACTGCGCTGTTGGACATGCATAGAAGGACGACAGAGTTAATGGCCTGAATTAAGAATATCTCACGCTAAGGGAGATTAGCAACACTCAGATTTTCTCTCGAGAATAATGAATGGTGGATCCAGCCTCCGTCACCCCCTGTGCGGAGTAACCCATGTGATTTTAGCACTAATAATAATAAAGTAATAATAATAAATTAATGTAATAATATAATAATAATAATTATTATTATATAATAGAAGTCAGGTCTAAATGAAGACGAAAAATTACTGGGGGGGCACTTGTAGGCCATAAAACTGTACGCCTTGCAACGTAGGCGAGAAAGATATATCATAATCTTCATCCGTAAGATGCTGGAGAGATTGATCTCAAACCTGCACACCGAAATTACTGCTTATGAACACAAGAGGCTTGGCAGACGGTGCAGGATAGCTCCAGTGAAAAGCGGGGAAGCAGTAAGTGTAGAGAGAGCTCAATAATAAGTGTTAAGGGACCGCGACTCTTCAAGTGAAAACTCCTCAGTTTTCTCAAAAAACTGTTCCTGATCAGCCGGGCTGTGGTGCATGCGTTGGACTGCAGGCGGCGGGCACTAACAGTTTAATCGATCAGGCCAGCAACCAGGAGGCCTAGTCTGGGACCGTGCCGCGGGGGCGGTGACCCCCGGAAGCGACTCCAGGTATATAAACAAGGTAGTGAAAACATCTCGACACCCTCAACAGTATATAAACACACACACACACATGACCGTCAGAATGCAGGCACACGTGTACACAATTACTGCTTAGCTTGTCATGGAAGAATGTGTGTTAATTGTGGTGTGGACGCCCCAACCTACTTGCCCACGCACATAAGACTGCACGCACTCACACTGTGTGTACATGTTCGCACATTATGTATACGTGTTCTTAGACACTGTATGTACCTGCTGTGTACATGTTGGTACACTATGTGTACATATTTCTACGCACAGTGTAAGCATTTTCATACACCCACTGTGTGTGTACATGTTCGTACACACAGTGTGGCAGTACACGTACATGCAGACACATATACTAATGTACGTATAAGCGTTCACAGATGCACACTAATGTGTGTGTGTACCTATTCACACAAATACACACTGTGTGCTCGTTCACACAGGGAAACTTACATAAACACATGGGTGAGTAATGGGTGAGGGTGATGGGTGAATGATAGGTAGGAAGATGGGCACGGTGATGGGTAAGGGTGATGAGTAGTGATGGGTAGGATGATGGATTGAGTGATGGGTATGATGATGGGCACAGTGATGGGTAAGGGTGATGAGTAGTGATGGGTAGGATGATGGGTTGTGATGGGTATGATGATGGGTAGGGTGATGGGTAGTGATGGGTAGCATGGGTAGGGTGATGGGTGAGGATGGGAAGGAGGTGCACCACACCGGTGTATAACTCAACAATTTCTCAATAAAACTCATTGAATTATTCATAGTCTCCACCTCCAGTCAACACTCAAGACTATTTCTCTCCATCTATGATGCCCATTATACCCACTTTACCACTTATCTATACTACAGCTGCAAACAACTATAACTACAAACTACAACTCCAATTACTACTACTACTACAACTTTTACTACTGCCGATACAAAAGCATCGATACGTTTCCTTATAGCCGATTCCTCTCACTTTTTACATTATTATAATCAAAAAGAAGCGCTAAACCACAAGGGCTATACAGCCTTACTTTTTACATTATTATTGCACAGGGGAGCGGTGCCCCTCTCCCCCTCACGGGTTTCTCATTGTGTACAGTTTGAAATCATATTTGCTCTCCAGGAGATATTTTCTCCACCTTATCCATATCTCACTTAGTTATCCAAGGTTCATTTTATCCAAGGTTCCATTATACAAGGTTCATTTTATCCATGATTCATCTATCCAAGGTTCACTGAACCAAGGTTCATAATGGCCAGACAGAACGGATAATAAAAAAACAAGATTTGTATCGTCATGTTTATTTCATCCCGGGAAGAAACAGCAGCGCTCCTGACGCAGCTGCTATGTACTCATAACCTGGGCTCACACACACGGCTGTTATGTGCAGCATGTACTCATAACCTGGGCTCACACACACGGCTGTTATGTGCAGCATGTACTCATAACCTGGGCTCCCACACACGGCTGTTATGTGCAGCATGTACTCATAACCTGGGCTCACACACACGGCTGTTATGTGCAGCATGTACTCATAACCTGGGCTCACACACACAGCTGTCATGTGCAGCATGCACTCATAACCTGGGTTCACACACACAACTGTTATGCGCACCATGTGCACTCATACCCGGAGGTTATTCCGGGGATCAACGCCCCCGCGGCCAGATCCACCACCAGGCCTCCCGGTGGATCAGGGTCTGATCAACCAGGCTGTTACTGCTGGCCGCACGCAGTCCAACGTACGAACCACAGCCCGGCTGATCCGGCATTGACTTTAGGTATCTGTCCAGCTCTCTCTTGAAGGCAGCCAGGGGTTTATTGGTAATTCCCCTAATGATTGATGGGAGGCTGTTGAACAGTATTGGGCCCCGGACACTTATAGTGTTTTCTCTTAGTGTACCAATGGCGCCCCTACTTTTAATTGGGGGTAGTTTGCATTGCCTGCCCAGTCTATTTCTTTCGTAGGAAGTGATTTGTGTGTGCTCACACACACGGCTGTTATGCACAGTATGTGCACACATAACCTGGGCTCACACACACGGCTGTTATGCACAGTATGTGCACACATAACCTGGGCTCACACACACGGCTGTTATGCACAGTATGTGCACACATAACCT
Organism: Cherax quadricarinatus; assembly: GCF_038502225.1. Classification (NCBI taxonomy): domain Eukaryota; kingdom Metazoa; phylum Arthropoda; class Malacostraca; order Decapoda; family Parastacidae; genus Cherax; species Cherax quadricarinatus. Next base: position 3,368,882 of record NC_091329.1, read on the forward strand.
GGGCTCACACACACGGCTGTTATGCACAGTATGTGCACACATAACCTGGGCTCACACAATTACAAAATTCATTCTCTTTATATAACATATATTGCAAAACAATTCCCAGATTTCGCAAAATTCTTTGAAAGAAATATCAAAATTTATAACAAATCTTCAATGTGTTTAGAAAATAAAGCCTACCATGGCTAGCTCATACACAGCCTACCATGGCTAGCTCATACACAGCCTACCATGGCTAGCTCATACACAGCCTACCATGGCTAGCTCATACACAGCCTACCATGGTTAGCTCATACACAGCCTACCATGGCTAGCTCATACACAGCCTACCATGGCTAGCTCATACACAGCCTACCATGGCTAGCTCATACACAGCCTACCATGGCTAGCTCATACACAGCCTACCACGGCTAGCTCATACACAGCCTACCATGGCTAGCTCATACACAGCCTACCATGGCTAGCTCATACACAGCCTACCATGGCTAGCTCATACACAGCCTACCATGGCTAGCTCATACACAGCCTACCATGGCTAGCTCATACACAGCCTACCATGGCTAGCTCATACACAGCCTACCATGGCTAGCTCATACACAGCCTACCATGGCTAGCTCATACACAGCCTACCATGGCTAGCTCATACACAGCCTACCATGGCTAGCTCATACACAGCCTACCATGGCTAGCTCATACACAGCCTACCATGGCTAGCTCATACACAGCCTACCATGGCTAGCTCATACACAGCCTACCATGGCTAGCTCATACACAGCCTACCATGGACAATTCATACACAGCCTACAAAGAATGAATTATATACAACATACCACGGATAGATCATACACAGCATACCGTGAATAGCTCATAAATAACAAATATATATATATATATATATATAAATATATATATATACATTATGTACATTGTATCAGCGTATGACTCGCTGAGTCCTCGAAGTTCATAACATTTTATCAGTCTAATCATGACATCCGAATATGATGTCCAACCATGAGGTGTAACCATGACCAACTTGGTCACGGTTACATCGTGACTGGCGCAGTTCACAGAACACCATAATTTAGAAGGTAGACGGAGCTTTGGTCCATCTCCGATAATGGTACCAGGAAGGACCGAAACGCCGTTAGTTGCCACCTAGAATTTGTGGGTTAGTTTGTGAATTTGGCGCTAACATTGCTTAGCAAGGCATGTCACACGTGCAGGTGACGATGTGGACACGAGCCTCATCTTCAACCTACTTTGAGAACCTGAGTAGGTGACGAGGTGACAGGAACCTCAGATTCAATATACTTTGAGAACCTTAGCAGGTATTGAGGCGGACAGGAGCCTCGAATTCAACCTACTTTGAAAACCTGAGCAGGTTTTATTACAGGTGTTTGTTGACATGGTGACAGGACCTCGGGTGAAGGTTACCTGAAAACTTGTTCCGGGAACAGGTGTCTGTTTACATGCAAGGAGGAGAGAGAGGACTCCAGGCATGGGGAGAGGCGGTGCTGTACGTACAGAGTGGGTCTGTCAGCCCCTCCTCCTTGATGCGTGACATGTCGGTGTTTTGGACAGCCAGTCCGCTGGGGTAGCCCAGGTCTGGTAGGATGAACATGTCTGCTTGGGTGGTGTGACTGAGAGGTGGGGACCCCGCCGACTGAGGAGATCCGTCCCCTGTGCTGTGATGATCCGAGGAGTCTTCGTGTAGTCGACCGCCGCCGTAGATACCTGCAGAGGAGCCCAGGACTGACTCATATAAGGGAGAGGAGCGGCTGGTAGTGAAGCCCTGAGGGTCGGAGTATGTAGACATAGGGGTGAGAGCCTCCTGTGGGGAGCGGTGAGCGTGGTGGGTGGAGTGTATGGGCGGTGTGCTGGTGGTGGGGTTGGGGAGAGTCATGCCTGCGACGCCACACTGCTGGTAGCCTTGGTAGAACCCAGCGCTGTGGTGGGATGGGTGGGTGTAGCCTCCCTGCAGGCCCGTCCACTGGTAGTGTGCAGGCGTGACGGTGGTGGAGGGTGTGATGGAGGTCTGGTGATGGTGGTGGTGACCCCATGACTGTTGGCGCCATTCAGCAGCCAGACCAGCCAGACCGTAGCTGCTAACGCCTGCTGCTTGCTGCTGCGACATGCTGTTCACTGCAACAAACAAAAATTTTAACTGCTGTTGAGCCAAGACCCTGACAGGGCTGTAGGGTGACTGTATGTCCCCCACTCTAGTATGACAATAAGTAAGCTTATTTAGGCACAGGTACACTTAAGTACAGAGTGGAAGTTACCTACGATAATACAAAAAAGTCATTGAGGTCCTTGTAATACCTTATTATTTAAACCTTAAACGTTAAAAACGGCTAAGTTATTCAACTGTGTGAGAATCACTTACAATGAGAGATATACTAGGAATAAGGTAAACTGAGTTATTTATATTAACATTAAAGAGATGGTTAGCTTACAACAAAAGGTACAGGAATGTTAGCTATACAAGAAATCACTCTCCTCTCTTTCTGTAGCATCTTCTCCCGTTCTATAGCATCTCCCTTTCTGTGGACAATGGTCGCGGGGGTGACTGAAGGTCTCCAGCTCTAGCATCAGTGTTGAGCTAAGGCTCTGACAATGGCCGCTGAGTGACTGAAGGTCCCCCACGCCTTAGCACCTTCGTCCAAATCTCAATAATCCCCAACAATCTCTTGGGCAAACTTGTGCGCGTAATTAATTTATTAGTCACCTTGGGAAAGAAGGGCCCAAGTTGTGAGCCATTATCCCCCATGATGGCTGGGCCCGCCTACGACCAGTTACCTTCCACCGCCTCAAAGCACTGTCCCGAAATATTCATTGATATTTGTTTTCCCCTACACTGTTATGAAATTTATATAAATGGTCCCTACTAGTCTAAAACTAAGCCAGTTTTCCGGCACATACCAGAAGAGGCTTAGGTCCCTATGCACGATGATCAGTGAACACTGTGCGGACGTTATCGGTTTGATCGACTGTTGTAAAAGGTACCGTTCGAACCCAGTCGGCACGGCTGACGAAGCAACTGACACAGGGACACTTGGGGTCTTAGTTGGTACACTGTGGTGGGCTGGAGCGACCATACAGCAGCTGTGGTATACCACTCTTTACCTCCAGCCTCGACACTAGGACATGAAGGCGGGGAAAGCAAAGTATTTATCATGCTCACCTGTGAAGGTTGCCACAGGAACCAGAGACAGACAGACAGACAGAAACAGAGAGAGAAAAGATTTCCGTCCTTACTGAGATATCTGAGATATATTTTGTATTGATGAAAAATTAGACACACGTGGAACATCTGGGTATCTTTACTGTAGACGTTTCGCCATCCAGTGGCTTTTATCAGTACAAATTCAAAGACATAACTGGAAGACAAAAGATGAGGTAATCAGTCGCTCAGCCTTAGAGTTGGAGAAGGTCACTGTAATCTCGAAGTCTGAAGCACAGGCTCGGAAGATTAGCATTTATATACTGGCGTCAGGTGAGGGACGTGTAGCAGACGAAGACATTGTCACTGGTAGGTGTTTTCTTACACAAGATATATGCTGTATAACGTTCCGGCACTTAAACTTGTGTGTGTGACCTAATTCAGGTCTGCATAAGTAACCCATTACGAATGTTACCAGATATAAACATGTAAATAGTTCATTACCACTGTAACTTGTTCATCTATCAAAACTTTGGGGCCCAGTTTCTGGACCCATTATGTACCTCTTTAACCTTTAGACTACCGCCCACAGGATGAGTATGGGGTGCATAATAATGATGTTAAACTAACGTTCCAGCAGCTACTGCAGTTTTCCAACACATTTTTCCCTGGGTATGACCCACAGCAGTGAGCTAACAGATACCTATTTTTGCTGCTAGGCTGGCAGGGGCAGCAGGAGTGTAAACCTACTCACGTATTTCTCTGTTCCAGGGAATCGAACACGGGGCCTTGCAGTTGTGAGTCGAATGTTCTCATAAGTAAGCTGTCGCAAATGAGAGATTTATTTAGGAAAATTGGGCGCATCAGCAGTAAGCTGCTACCTTATTCTACACGATAGTGACACAGTGGGAATAAAAGCTAGCTATGTATCCCTGGTATATTTCATCACGAAGGATGGATCACATACATAGTGTTGAAATCAGTCAGCTGGAAGATTTCAGTAAAGCAGAGAGGCTACATGAAGTACTTCAACTATTGGAGTTTCAGAGGCTTCCATCCAGCAGAGCTGGAGCTACTATCACTTGGGATCTGCCATCTCAGGATGGCAGACGAAAGATGGAAGGGAAGAGCTCAACTGAAAAGTAAGGTGTAGAATAAAGATTGATATAAAGCAGCACAGGTCATAGCCTAAGAGGTAGGAGGCTCACCTGGGGGAGTCCTGGTCGTCCTCGGGGTGGGAGAAGTGTAAGGGACGACCCTGTGGTTCCTCATGTTGACGGCGATGCGTGAAGACAGAGTGACGGGGGGCGGAGTCAAGGCCATCCCTGGGGGAGGAGCCTGTCCGTAGGCCACGCCTCCGCTGCACATCCCCGCCCCGCCTCCCATGTACCAGCCATCTGCCAACAGTGATTGGTTGATTAGTAACGAGGGTGCCTGTATCTGATTGGCTGATGTGGGGGAGGGGAATTGGAAAGATAGATGCCATCTAGGGTGACATGTCACTGGTTGATTAGTAATGACAGTGCCTGTTAATGTGCCACTTGATTGGAAGATAAGGAATGACGGTGCCTTCACCTGATTGGCTGAAAGGGAATGAAGTGGGTGGAGCTTACAATGTTTACAAATATTAGAGAGGTCCCAATGTGGGTGAGATAGTCCCACTGTGAGTGAGATAGTCCCACTGTGGGTGAGATAGCCCCACTGTGGGTGAGATAGGCCCACTGTGGGTGAGATAATCCCGTTGTGGGTGAGATAACCCCACTCTGGGTGAGATAGTCCCACTGAGGGTGAGTTAAAGCCCCACTGTGGGTGAGATAGTCCCACTGTGGGTGAATCAGCTCTACCCTGTGAGATAAGTCCTACTGTGGGTGATAACTCCTATACTCCATAAAGTGTGTAATATAACTGACAACCCACGACCTGGATGTGATGACTGGACACAAACCACAAGACCACAAATTACACCAAATTAGACCGAAAAATCGTCCAGTCACATCTCACAGTCGTTATCTCTAAACTGTTCCAGCCACGGTACCGTGAGTTTTTCGACAGAGGGTCGATCCTCCGCCCTCTTCCTTGTGGTTGCCTACAAGTTGACAAAAGGATCGAACTTCCGCCCTCCTCCTTGCCTGGAATGACCTCTTCTCCCGGCTCAAACACCAGCTTAGAGAATAACTATACTTTAGTGCATCACACTTTTAATCGAAACTGTTGATAATTTACGGACTATTTCCTGTTTTCCACTAAAATTAAAATATTTTGACTAAAAATCCAATTTTTTAAGTTAAAACACCTTTACTGGCCTGCCTAAGCAGGCCAATAAATATAGTGGCCTACCCAGTAAAAGGTTATCCCTTTACCGGGTAGGTTTATCCTTTTTAAGAGATGCATTTTTACAAGTATAATGAATAAATATGTTAATTTTGTTGTTAGCAACTTCAGCAGGCATATAACTGTGTGAAATTCTAAGGGTGTGTGAAACTCTAAGGGTGTGTGAAACTTGAAGAGGAGAAGTAATTACGGCGTTGATGCCTCGGTGCAAGACGTACACTGCTGGGGGTGAGGTTGAGAGTAAGCTGCCATCATGTCTCGCTGGGTGTGCAGGTCCGGACGCTCCTTGGAGTCCAGGAAGGCCTTGGCGAAAGGGTTGTGCTTGATCTTGAGCGCCGTCACCTGTCAAGGTCAACAAACACTCAGTAATAATGGTAGAATTACCGACAAAATGACTCACGAAATCATTATGACACGATTGCAAACAAACCACGGTACGGGTGGGGCTTGAACTCGCTGCAAGTGAGACAAAACGATGAGTAAATGGACACAGATGAAACTAGAGCGACGTTATATTGTGGCATTGAATTGTCTGTAACGGCTTGACAAAGCTCCTGGAGAGCGAAACGTTGCCACAATAAAATGTTATGGTAGTTGCATCTGTGTCCACTTACCTAACATACTCTCAGTTGTAACACAAAATAACACATGTCAAGTACACAAGTAGATCTCCAGTGCTAATTTTGATTATTATTACTACGAATTATTATTATTATTATTATTATTATTATTTATTATTATTAATTATTATTACTGATTATTATTATTATTATTATTGTATTCACAGGGAGGTGCTAAACCCTTAGGAAGACATGCAACACCTGGGAAAACTAGAGGTAATTAGGTTTAATCCATGAAAGAGGAGAACAGCTCCAATATCCTGAATCAAGATCCCTACAGTAGCATGAATCTTCCCTCCCCCCTGAAAAAGGGGAGGAGCTGGAGGCTCCCTCCGTCCAAGGATAGCCTTCAGCCAGACACGACAGGTGTTCTGATGCCAGTGAAGGGCTCCTGATCCAGAGAACTGGAGTTACCCTTCCTTTGGCAGAATCTATGGCCCTTCCCCAGGCACTGTATGGCCCCTACGAGGTGGATAATGGGAGGGATAACAAGAACTTTCAACCAGGGAAAATAGTGCCAATGGTGACACTTCTAGTCCCTCATGAGAAATGGTATGGTGATTTCGCCACTCGTGGCGAAACGTTTCCATAATAATTGTCCTGAATTGTACATAAGTGTATTTTTCCACAAATCGCTTGGGGTATTGTTTAGTGTTGATGGTCCTGCTCAGGGCAGGAGATATTAGAACTGAAACGAACACAAAGATCATTTACAGCCCACACACAACCTATAAAATATTTCAGTTACTGGGAACACCTCAAAGTTATAAATATGTACTAACTGGAGAAGAGAAAGAGAGATACATGACAATATATACCTGTAATGTTCTTAAGGGACTGGTCACAAATCGATACACTGAAAAAAATCTATATTCTGCAGTGAGAAATATGAGAGAAAGTGTAGAATAAACCCAGTGAAAAGCAAGGGTGCAATGAAAACTATGGGAGAACACTAACAACGTCCGTGGTCCCAGACTAACTTCATACCAGAAGATAAAGAAACACTGCTGGAACCAGTGTACCAGTCTTCAAGAGGAAACGCAACAAGTACATCCGCCAAGTGCCAGATCACTCAGACTGTGGTGGATATGTGGGTCAGCTAGCCGGCAGCAGCAACAGCCTGGTTGACCAGGGAAGCACCAGACGAGGTTGGCCCAGGGCCGGGCTGCGAGAGGTGGGAAAACTCTCGAAACTAAGGATGTGCCAAAGGACTGGTATCGGTATCGGCCATTTTTACGGTATCGATGCAAACACCCACACCCACCACACCCACACCCACCACATCCACCACACCCACACCCACCATACCCACACCCACCACATCCACCACACCCACACCCACCACACCCACACCCACCACATCCACCACACCCACACCCACCACATCCACACCCACCACATCCACCACACCCACACCAACAACACCCACACCCACCATACCCACACCCACCACATCCACCACACCCACACCCACCACACCCACACCCACCACATCCACACCCACCACATCCACCACACCCACACCCACCACACCCACACCCACCACACCCACACCCACCACACCCACATCCACCACATCCACCACACCCACACCCACCACACCCACATCCACCACACCCACCACACCCACATCCACCACACCCACACCCACCACACTCACACCCACCACACCCACTACACCCACCACACCCACACCACTACACCCACACCACTACACCCACACCACTACACCCAATACACCCACCACACCCACACCACTACACCCACACCACTACACCCACACCACTACACCCAATACACCCACCACACCCACACCACTACACCCACCACACCCACACCACTACACCCACTACACCCACCACACCCACTACACCAACCACACCCACACCACTACACCCACTACACACACCACACCCACCATACTCAATACACCCACCACACCCACACCACTACACCCACACCACCACACCCACCACACCCACACCACCACACCCACTACACCCACACCACCACGCCCACTACACCCACACCACCACACCCACTACACCCACCACACCCACACCACCACACCCACTACACCCACCACACACCACCACACCCACTACACCCACCACACCCACACCACCACACTCACCACACCCACTACACCCACCACACCCACACCACCACACTCACCACACCCACTACACCCACACCACCACACCCACCACACCCACCACACCCACTACACCCACACCACCACACCCACTATACCCACACCACACCACCACACCCACTACACCCACACCACACCCACTACACCCACCACACCCACTACACCCACCACACCACTACACCCACCACATCCACCACACCCACTACACCCACCACACCTGCACCCACCACACCACCACACCCACTACACCAACCACACCTACCACACCCACTACACCCACCACACCCACTACACCCACCAAACCACCACACCCACTGCACCCACCACACCCACCACACCCACTACACTCACTACACCCACTACACCCACCACACCCACTACACCCACCACACCCACTACACCCACCACACCACACCCACTACACCCACCACACTACACCCACCACACCCACTACACCCACTACACCCACCACACTCACTACACCCACTACACCCACCACACCCACTACACTCACTACACCCACCACACCCACTACACCCACTACACTCACTACACCCACCACACCTACTACACCCACACCACCACACCCACTACACCCACCACACCCACACCACCACACTCACCACACCCACTACACCCACCACACCCACTACACCCACACCACCACACTCACCACACCCACTACACCCACACCACCACACCCACCACACCCACTACACCCACTACACCCACACCACCACACCCACTACACCCACACCACCACACCCACTACACCCACACCACACCCACTACACCCACCACACCCACTACACCCACCACACCACTACACCCACCACATCCACCACACCCACTACACCCACCACACCTGCACCCACCACACCACCACACCCACTACACCAACCACACCTACTACACCCACCACACCCACTACACCCACCACACCCACCACACCCACTACACCCACCAAACCACCACACCCACTGCACCCACTACACCCACTACACCCACCACACCCACTACACTCACTACACCCACTACACCCACCACACCCACTACACCCACCACACCCACTACACCCACCACACCACACCCACTACACCCACCACACTACACCCACCACACCCACTACACCCACCACACCCACTACACCCACCACACTCACTACACCCACCACACCCACTACACTCACTACACCCACCACACCCACTACACCCACTACACTCACTACACCCACTACACCCACCACACCTACTACACCCACACCACCACACCCACTACACCCACCACACCCACTACACCCACACCACCACACTCACCACACCCACTACACCCACACCACCACACCCACCACACCCACTACACCCACCACACCCACTACACCCACACCACCACACCCACCACACCCACTACACCCACACCACCACACCCACTACACCCACACCACACCCACTACACCCACCACACCCACTACACCCACCACACCCACTACACCCACCACACCCACTACACCCACCACACCACCACACCCACTACACCCACCACACTCACTACACCCACCACACCCACTACACCCACCACACCCACTACACCCACCACACCCACTACACCCACCACACTCACTACACCCACCACACCCACTACATCCACCACACCACCACACCCACACCACTACACCCACCACACCCACACCACTACACCCACCACACCCACATCCACCACACCCACTACATCCACCACACCCACTACATCCACCACACCCACTACACCCACCACACCCACTACACCCACTACATCCACCACACCCACTACACTCACTACACCCACCACACCCACTACACCCACCACACCCACATATTAAGTCTGTGTTTTTACGTAAATGCTCAATAATCTTATTTAAACAATACTATTTTAATTATATTAATTCCTGTTAAAAAATCTTTCGAGAACACGAATAATAGTAATTATAATTATTTATTATTATTGCAACGATAATAATTACAATAATAATAATAATAATAATAATAATAATAATAATAATAATAATAATAATAATAATAATTATAATAATCTTTTCTGGAGAGGCAAGGAAACGGAAGAAGGTAGATAGGGAGGGAGAGCAAGAGACAGATAACCAGGGAGAGACAGCTAGGGAGAGAGAGCTAGAGAGAGAGAAAGAGAAAAGAGAAGTTAGCCACGAAGAAAAAACCCACATATTTGTGATTATCTAAATCCTGGATTAGTGTGTGGCTGGTGCAAGTGCACTTCCTAATGTGTTTAAGGACGCCACGGTCATTCAGCTGTGTCTCCGCTAATGACGGACGTTCAGCGGTGTGTCGCCGCTATGACGGACGTGTAGCAGTGTGTCGCTGTTCTGACGGATGCTCAGCGGCGAATCACCGCTGTGACGGACGTTCAGCGGCGAGTCGTCGCTGCAAGAAACGCACAGCGGTACCACCACCGTCTCTATCACATTTTATGACCCACGTAATCGAGTCTACCAGCCATTGTTTGTGATCCATAACAGTGTCCACCAGTGGTAGAACAAGTCTAGAGCTAAGTGAATACCACACAAGGGGATATGTGATGTCACCATGGTTGCTTAATATATCTATATATATGTTTGTAAAAGAATTAAATGCTAGGGTAGTGGGGAGAGGTGTAGGATTAAAAGATAATAAATGTGATAGGAAGTGCGCCTGCTGATGACACTGTTCTTTTGGTGGAGTTTAAGAAGTTACAAGCGTTAGTGGGCAAAGTGGGAAGGGTGTGTAAAAGAGGGAAACTAAAAGTGAACACATAAAAAGAGTATGGTGATGAGAGTAACAGAAATATTAGGAAATGAAAACTAAGATATGATAGTGGAGGGAGGGAGTATGAAGGAAGTGAATGTGTTTAGATTTTTGGGAAGTGGACGTGTCGGCAGATGGGTCTACGAATGATGAGGAGAACCACAGAATAGATGAACCAAAAAAAAAAAAAGGTGGGTAGTGTTGAGGCATCTATGGAGGCAAATAACTTCAGCTATGGAGGCAGAAAGAGGAATGTACCAGAGTATTGTAATACCAACTCGGTTATATGGGTATGGAGCTTGAGTTGAAACTCTGATGTGTATATAAATGGTCAAGAGAATCCATAAGTTAATAAATTAGATACAAATGCAACACTTGGCTATTTTTATTGTGAAAACTTTTCGCCTCATAGTGGCTTCATCAGTCCAATACAAAGAAGAATGGTGAAGATCGGTCTCCAGGCTGAGGGACTGACTACCTCAAACTCCTTCTCATCTTCACCATTCTTCTTTGTATAGAACTGATGAAGCCACTGTCTGGCGAAACGTTTCCTCAATGAAGATGCCCAAGTGTTACATATGTGTTTAATTTATCAACCTGTCGGTTCTCTGGGCCATTTATCTAGATTCAGATTTAAAAAGTATTTTAAGTAAGTACATTCAGGCACAGGTACACATAATTACAATTATCATACATAGTGTAAATTACTTAGGATAACCCCAAAAAAAGGTCAAGGTGACTTATTTCCATTAGTGAATATCTGTTGCCAGTTTGCCGCTAAGTGAGACACTTCCAGGTAGTATTATTAAAGCTAATACCTCGGGTAGCTTCAAAAAATAAAGTTAGAAGAAATACACGAGGGACTGGCTCGTTGAGTTTCAAGCTTATCAACTACACCATGATCTTTAAGGCTGCTTGTAGCTTATTCACCACCAGTGAAGAACATTTAATACATAAAACAGAGATTAAACTTTCGTTGTATATACACTGAGAGTTATACTTACACCTCTTGGTGTATGTATCCTGTGATGTACGTGGGAATGATGGTGTATCAGTGGTTTTGGTTGTGTATGAGTGGAAATGGGAGGGTACGAGTGGAAATGGTAAGGTATGAGCGGGAATAGTAGGGTATGAGTGGGAATCGTAAGGTATGAGCGGGAATGGTAGGGTATGAGTGGGAATGGTAGTGTACGAGTGGAAATGGGAGGGGTATGAGTGACACTTCCCTCTTCACTCCTGCTTTATTTTTGTGCTATTGTAGATACAGGAGATAAAAAAAACCGTTAACATAGTACTGACCTCCTCGTTCTGATAGGCGGTGACGGCGATGAACTGACACTCAGGAAAGGAGTGGCAGGAGATAGTTCTCTGTTCTCCACCCACCTGAACCACACGCAGCCGGGGCTCGTACTTGTGAAGACTGTTGAGCATGATCTGTAGGGGGCAGGAGGTGACCTGAGTGGTGTTCATCTGAGCGGTGCTCACCTGAGCGGTGCTCACCTGAGTGGTGCTCACCTGGGTAGCTCAGGTGATCTCTAAGGCAGAGGAAGGTGGGGAGGGTGAGGTAGGGGAACGAGGAGGAGGTAAGGAAGGGAAGAGGCTAGGGGTAATTAGCCAAAATATTATGGGATAGAGACTTAGGGTGTTGATGGAGGGCCAGGGAAAATAATCCCTATACTCATCTAAATCCAGTGACTATAATTTGTTAAGTTAATTACTGACGCAGTTAAATCAATTATAATTTGCTAATATTTAAGAATCAAAATAAATAAATAATTCTTTTATATATAACTGTAAACAAGACATTATATTAAGAAATTTTTAGGTGACAGGATATATTAATATACTTAATAGTTATAATTATAACCATGATTTTTAAAGTGGTGGAGAGGTAAGCCAGCGGAAGGTCTCGGTCAGATGACCAAAAGCTCCAGCTGCGGGTCATCATATGACTAAGACTCACGTCAGGAAACACTTGTCCTGTTTCCTAACATACCTTACCTTACAAGATCTATTACAAAATTCCGTCAAGAAATTCAAAGTTGCAGGTTTTAGACGAGATGTGTTACTGCGATACAAAAATAACGAATGATGTACATAGGCTATTCTTCAATGACTAGGCTGCGCCCTTGTTAAGTACGTTCGTACAGGTACACATAAATACAGTTACACAAATTATCATACATGGTAACATGTGTATATTAAGCTAGAATAACTCTCCCCCCAAAAGTCAACGTGATTTATTTGTACTGGAGATTAATGTTTGCTAGGAAAAATTCTCTCCGGCACTTGGAACTATTGCAAAACGAACCCCACAGAATTATTCTTGGCTATCTTAAAACCGCCTCATTAACTAAGAACTATAGCAACCCTGTCTGAGTTAGACATAACTGGGCGTCTACGCTGAAGACTGAATTGTTTGCCATCCTGTCTTCACTAAAGCCAACTGACTCACATAATGATTAACAATATGCTCATTGCAGAAGCCAGATATCAATACTAAAAAATAGAGAAACTTCAACTAATGTATCAAACAGCAAATTACTCCTTCATGATAAAGTTGATAAGCTGGCCAAAGAAAGTACCCTGAAGGAGAAAGTAAATATAACTTTGGTATATCTGTGTCTAGCATTAGGAGAGAAGTAAATACTGAAAGTGAATGTCAAAGGAATGCAGTTAGAAGCCTGAGTAGATCTATCACTATGGTAACAAGAACGTAGATAAGCATGTCGACGGGAGCAATTTGTAATGTGAACACTGACTGATGTAGTAGGCTTAGGCTGGTTACAAGTACTTCTAAAAGTTGTAGAAGCCAGGCTTAGGCTTGGTTACTAGTACTTCTGACAGCTGTAGTAGCCAGGCTTAGGCTTGGTTACTAGTACTTCTGACAGTCTGGAAGATACACACATCAAACCAAATACAAAGTATGTGGTCAGTCCTATGGTCACTACCTTGAACACTATGTGCCTTAATTGTCCACTTACTGAGGAATATAGAAATATGACAGTGTGTGCTATAGACAGTATAATAACCTATGTGATATATCAAGGTATTTTATTAATGAAAATAAGATACCAGACATATTAAGCAAATATCCTAATTATGAATGGAACAGATAACTACAGATATAAATCCAAATAATTTCCGTGATTTATATCTAAAGGATGGACACAAGGTGCACAATAAACTAACCACTACCCTCCAATGGATGGATATGAGATACACAATAAACTAGCCACTACCATCCACAGGATGGATATGAGGTGTGCGATAAAGCAGTTGCGTTTGCGGCAAAATCTTGTCCTACACCTGTTACACCTATACCTGCTACTCCTACATCTGTTATTCCTGCACCTGTAACACACGCGGAAGCATCTAGATAAGGTGTGAAGAGGAACGTACGATGGGTGAACGAACAAGGGCAAAAACAGTGAACGAAATCGTGGACAAGGCAGTAGTTACGAAGTAGGAAGAAAGTGTAACGAGCGAGGGGACAAGGGAACGACTGTGAGCGACTAGAGAACGACTGTGAACGACTAGGGAACGACTGTGAACGACTACGGAACGGCGAACATGGTGGGGTGGAGCGGCCACAGTGTACGTTCAGGGTGTGACTATCCCTCGCTGACCTAACACCTCACAGTGTAAACACAACTCTCTCTCATACACACACACACACACACACACACACTAGTGTTCGTATTATTATTATAATCAAGGGGAAGCGCTAAACCCGTAGGATTATACAGCGCCTGGGGGGGGGATGTGGAAGGCATTCAGGCTTAATTCGGGGAACTGGAGCACAGATTCAATTCCTTAAATCAAGAGCCCCTCACCAACATCAAGGAACCTTCCCTGAGGGGATATACTAGTGTTCGTAAGGAAGACTGCTGTCAAGATTGTATACGTAAATTGTAAACATTTAGAAGGACACCTGACCAGCACTTCCTGCCTTAACATGACGACTTAATAAAGTTCCGGTCCGCTTTATTGAGCTCCCGGAAAGCGATCGTTGGGGGAAATTTACTGAAGTTGTAAACTGATGTCATTAAAAAAATGCAAAATGGTTGGGTGAACAGCGTAATAAATGTGACAGGCACGGGTGGCCCCCAACACGGATAGGGGCTCACTCGTGCTGTGGCCCACAGAAGAGCACCGGACACAGCGCTGACACAATACACTGCTCCAAGCACTTTAGTCTGGTGCTCTGTGAAGAGCTAAGTGATTTACAGTTTTACAAGGGATAGAGAGTGTGCCGGGGAGGGACACTAGTGCCAGCGGTGGGTTGTAAACTGCCACAGACCAGAGCAGAGAGCCAGCGGGCGGTCTTCCTGACCACACCACCAAACCTCACCACTAACGCAACGATACGAGATACGTTGTTTTTACCGAGCCAGTTAGTGATCGCTACGGCAGGATTTACAGCGGTTGTTCAGCTCTGAAGCATGTGACAACAAACCCACGAGAACTTGATTTATTATAACCCAAGACCGAATGAGACCGAATGATAGATAGGGAAGAGGAAGTGAGGGAGGGCATGGACCACATGTGGAGGGCCTCTGGACCACCAGTGGCCCAGTGTCATCGACCATAAACTATGTGCATGCACCCTCCTCCTCCATTATGTTTACAGCAGTCCACTGCCCTTGTTTTCTGAAGATCTTAATTACTGAGCGTCGCGGTGCGTCCATCCAGGCGCAGGAACGTCAGTTGGTGGTGGTCGTACCCAGGGTGTGAGGGAGGGCAACACCTACAACAGTGTTCTCACAACAAGAGTAACTACCATCTAAATAGTTTAGAAACTCGAAAAGTTGGAGATTGACACACTTAGGCTGCGGTTCGTACGTTGGGCTACGTGCGGCCAGCAGTAACAGCCTGGTTGATCAGGTCGTGATTCCTGGAGTTTACCTGGAGAGAGTTCCGGGGGTCAACGCCCCCGGGGCCCGGTCTGTGACCAGGCCTCCTGGTGGATCAGAGCCTGATCAACCAGGCTGTTGCTGCTGGCTGCACGCAAACCAACGTACGAGGCCTGGTCATGGACCGGGCCGCGGGGGCGTTGACCCCCGGAACACCCTCCAGGCTGAGGGACTGATTACCTCAAACTCGTCCTTATCTTCCACCGTTTTTCTCTGTAATGGACTGAAGAAGCCAATTACTTGGATTAGGATAGAAGGTCGCAAGATTCTTTTACACACGTACAAGCATCTTGTACACTGGAGGTGAACGCAAGGGAGTAACTCACCCATGGTAAGGTGAACGCAAGAGAGTAACTCACCCAGGGTAAGGTGAACGCAAGAGAGTAACTCACCCAGGGTAAGGTGAACGCAAGAGAGTAACTCACCCAGGGTAAGGTGAATGCAAGAGAGTAACTCACCCAGGGTAAGGTGAACGCAAGAGTAACTCACCCAGGGTAAGGTGAACGCAAGAGAGTAACTCACCCAGGGTAAGGTGAACGCAAGAGAGTAACTCACCCAGGGTAAGGTGAACGCAAGAGAGTAACTCACCCAGGGTAAGGTGAACGCAAGAGAGTAACTCACCCAGGGTAAGGTAAACGCAAGAGAGTAACTCACCCAGGGTAAGGTGAACGCAAGAGAGTAACTCATCCAGGGTAAGAAAATCAGAATGCAGATGTAATATACACAGACTTTGCAAAAGCATTTGACAAATGCGATCATGGCGTAATAGCCCATAAAATACGTGCTAAAGGAATAACTGGGAAAGTGGGGAGATGGATCTTCAACTTCCTAACAAATCGAACACAAAGAGTAGTGGTCAACAGAGTTAAATCGGAGGCTGCCACTGTGAAGAGCTCTGTTCCACAAGGCACAGTACTCGTCCCCATCTTATTCCTTATCCTCACATCAGACATAAACAGAGATATACACCACAGCACCGTATCATCCTTTGCGGATGATACTAGGATCTGCATGAGGCTGTCATCTGCTGAGGACGCGGTTAACCTCCAAGAAGATATAAACAAAGTTTTCCAGTGGGCAACGGTAAACAATATGATGTTCAATGAGGACAAATTCCAACTACTCCGTTATGGAAAACTGGAGGAGATAATAACTAGAACAGAGTATACTACTGACTCCGGCCATACAATAGAGCGGAAAAATAATGTAAGGGACCTGGGAATACTAATGTCTGAGGATCTCACTTTCAAGGATCACAACAGTGCCACGATCGCACGTGCAAAGAAAATGATAGGATGGATAATGAGAACTTTCAAAACGAGAGATGCCAAGCCAATGATGATCCTTTTCAAATCACTTGCTCTCTCTAGGCTGGAATACTGCTGTACATTACCATCTCCATTCAAAGCAGGTGAAATCGCAGATCTAGAGAGTGTACAGAGATCCTTTACTGCACGTATAAGTTCTGTCAAGTACCTTAACTACTGGGAACGCTTGGAAGTACTTGACTTGTACTCGTTGGAACGCAGGAGGGAGAGATATATCATAATCTACACTTGGAAAATCTTGGAAGGAATGGTCCCAAATCTGCACACAGAAATCACTCCCTACGAAAGTAAAAGACTGGGCAAGCGATGCAAAATTCCCCCAATAAAAAGTAGGGGCGCCATTGGTACACTAAGGGAAAACACCCTAAGTGTCCGGGGCCCAAAACTGTTCAACAGCCTCCCATCAAGCATTAGAGGAATTGCCAATAAACCCCTGGCTGCCTTCAAGAGAGAGCTGGACAGATACCTAAAGTCAGTGCCGGATCAGCCGGGCTGTGGCTCGTACGTTGGACTGCGTGCGGCCAGCAGTAACAGCCTAGTTGATCAGACCCTGATCCATCGGGAGGCCTGGTCATGGACCGGGCCGCGGGGGCGTTGATCCCCGGAATAACCTCCAGGTAAGGTGAACGCAAGAGTAACTCACCCAGGGTAAGGTGAACGCAAGAGAGTAACTCACCCAGGGTAAGGTGAACGCAAGAGAGTAACTCACCCAGGGTAAGGTGAATGCAAGAGAGTAACTCACCCAGGTTAAGGTGAACGCAAGAGAGTAACTCACCCACGGTAAGGTGAACGCAAGAGAGTAACTCACCCAGGGTTACCTGGAGGTTATTCCGGGGATGAACGCCCCCGCGGCCCGGTCCATGACCAGGCCTTCCGATGGATCAGGGCCTGATCAACTAGGCTGTTACTGCTGGCCGCATGCAGTCCAACGTATGAGCCACAGCCCGGCTGATCCGGCACTGACTTTAGGTATCTGTCCAGCTCTCTCTTGAAGGCAGCCAGGGGTTTATTGGCAATTCCCCTAATGCTTGATGGGAGGCTGTTGAACAGTTTTGGGCCCCGGACACTTATGGTGTTTTCCCTTAGTGTACCAATGGCGCCCCTACTTTTTATTGGGGGCATTTTGCATCGCCTGCCCAGTCTTTTACTTTCGTAGGGAGTGATTTCTGTGTGCAGATTTGGGACCATTCCTTCCAAGATTTTCCAAGTGTAGATTATGATATATCTCTCCCTCCTGCGTTCCAACGAGTACAAGTCAAGTGCTTCCAAGCGTTCCCAGTAGTTAAGGTGCTTGACAGAACTTATACGTGCAGTAAAGGATCTCTGTACACTCTCTAGATCTGCGATTTCACCTGCTTTGAATGGAGATGTTAATGTACAGCAGTATTCCAGCCTAGAGAGAGCAAGTGATTTGAAAAGGATCATCATGGGCTTGGCATCTCTCGTTTTGAAAGTAAGGTGACCGCAAGAAAGTAACTCACCCAGGGTAAGGTGAACGTAAGAGAGTAACTCACCCAGGGTAAGGTGAACGCAAGAGAGTAACTCACCCAGGGTAAGGTGAACGTAAGAGAGTAACTCACCCAGGGTAAGGTGAACGTAAGAGAGTAACTCACCCAGGGTAAGGTGAACGCAAGAGAGTAACTCACCCAGGGTAAGGTGAACGTAAGAGAGTAACTCACCCAGGGTAAGGTGAACGCAAGAGAGTAACTCACCTGACCGTTACCGTTGGTCTTGTTGGTAAGCTTCACCTTGGCGAAGGAAACAGGTTCCTTCATCCAGTGGGAGCCGAAGTTAGGTGAGTCTGAGTGGATGTAGATGGGTGAAGGTGGTGGGTTCTCTGGCTTACCACCTGGCACCCACTCTCCGTTCACGTACTTCCACCTACGTAAGATAAGATTTTATTATTATTATTATAAGTAATTATTATTCTTATTATTATTATTATAAGTAAGTATTATTATCATTATTATTATTATTATTATTATTATTATTATTATTATTATTATTATTATTAGTGAAGGTATTTAAGCTGATCATTGACTTCACTGAGAACGTGTTCACCAAGACAAAGGTTTCAAAGTTCTCGAAGAAGTTATAAGAGGCTTCTAATACATTTCTAGTAAGATTTTAAAGTGGTTTGAAAACACATATAAGAGGGTTTCAAAACATTTTTAAAGGGTTTCAAACCTATAACTTCTAAGAGGGTTTCAAATCTGACCAGGTCTCAGAGGGCGACTCACCTGTGTGTGTCGATCTGTACAAACTCCAGAAGGATAGAGTACATGGCAGCAGCCTCCAGTCCTCCCACTGTTACCTTCACCACTGGGAACATCCTCCTGGGGAGGACAAGAACATCATCACATTAGAACAATAGAACGTTAGAACATCATATTAGGCACTAAGACTGGCACTAGTGACCTGTACCAGGGTCACTAAGACTGGTACTAGTGACCTGTACCAGGGTCACTAAGACTGGTACTAGTGACCTGTACCAGGGTTACTAAGACTGGTACTAGTGACCTGTACCAGGGTTACTAAGACTGGTACTAGTGACCTGTACCAGGGTCACTAAGACTGGTACTAGCGACCTGTACCAGGGTTACTAAGTGACCTGTAGGGTCACTAAGACTGACTAGTGACCTGTACCAGGGTCACTAAGACTGGTACTAGTGACCTGTACCAGGGTCACTAAGACTGGTACTAGTGACCTGTACCAGGGTCACTAAGACTGGTACTAGTGACCTGTACCAGGGTCACTAAGACTGGTACTAGTGACCTGTACCAGGGTCACTAAGACTGGCACTAGTGACTTGTACCAGGGTCACTAAGACTGGTACTAGTGACCTGTACCAGGGTCACTAAGACTGGTACTAGTGACCTGTACCAGGGTCACTAAGACTGGTACTAGTGACCTGTACCAGGGTCACTAAGACTGGTACTAGTGACCTGTACCAGGGTCACTAAGACTGGTACTAGTGACCTGTACCAGGGTTACTAAGACTGGCACTAGTGACCTGTACCAGGGTCACTAAGGCTGGCACTAGTGGCCTGTACCAGGGTCACTAAGACTGGTACTAGTGACCTGTACCAGGGTCACTAAGACTGGTACTAGTGACCTGTACCAGGGTCACTAAGACTGGTACTAGTGACCTGTACCAGGGTCACTAAGACTGGTACTAGTGACCTGTACCAGGGTCACTAAGACTGGTACTAGTGACCTGTACCAGGGTCACTAAGACTGGTACTAGTGACCTGTACCGGGGTCACTAAGACTGGTACTAGTGACCTGTACCAGGGTCACTAAGACCAGCACTAGTGACCTGTACCAGGGTCACTAAGACTGGTACTAGTGACCTGTACCAGAGTCACTAAGACCAGCACTAGTGACCTGTACCAGGGTCACTAAGACTGGTACTAGTGACCTGTACCAGTCACTAAGACCAGCACTAGTGACCTGTACCAGGGTCACTAAGACTGGTACTAGTGACCTGTACCAGTCACTAATGCTGGCACTAGTGGCCTGTACCAGGGTCACTAAGACTGGCACTAGTGACCTGTACCAGTCACTAATGCTGGCACTAGTGGCCTGTACCAGGGTCACTAAGACTGGTACTAGTGACCTGTACCAGGGTCACTAAGACTGGTACTAGTGACCTGTACCAGGGTCACTAAGACTGGTACTAGTGGCCTGTACCAGGGTCACTAAGACTGGTACTAGTGACCTGTACCAGGGTCACAAAGACCAGCACTAGTGACCTGTACCAGGGTCACTAAGACTTGCACTAGTGACCTGTACCAGGGTCACTAAGACTGGTACTAGTGACCTGTACCAGGGTCACTAAGACTGGTACTAGTGACCTGTACCAGGGTCACTAAGACTGGTACTAGTGACCTCTACCAGGGTCACTAAGACTGGCACTAGTGACCTCTACCAGGGTCTCTAAGACTGGCACTAGTGACCTGTACCAGGATCACTAAGACTGGCACTAGTGATTTGTACCAGGTTCACTAAGACTGGTACTAGTGACCTGTACCAGGGTCACTAAGACTGGTACTAGTGACCTGTACAAGAGTCACTAAGACCAGCACTAGTGACCTGTACCAGGGTCACTAAGACTGGTACTAGTGACCTGTACCAGAGTCACTAAGACCAGCACTAGTGACCTGTACCAGGGTCACTAAGACTTGCACTAGTGACCTGTACCAGGGTCACTAAGACTGGTACTAGTGACCTGTATCAGGGTCACTAAGACTTGCACTAGTGACCTGTACCAGGGTCACTAAGACTGGTACTAGTGACCTGTACCAGGGTCGCTAAGACTGGTACTAGTGACCTGTACCAGGGTCACTAAGACCAGCACTAGTGACCTGTACCAGGGTCACTAAGACTGGTACTAGTGACCTGTACCAGGGTCACTAAGACTGGCACTAGTGACCTGTACCAGGGTCACTAAGACTGGTACTAGTGATCTGTACCAGGGTCACTAAGACTGGCACTAGTGACCTGTACCAGGGTCACTAAGACTGGCACTAGTGACCTGTACCAGGGTCACTAAGACTGGCACTAGTGACCTGTACCAGGGTCACTAAGACTGGCACTAGTGACCTGTACCAGGGTCACTAAGACTGGCACTAGTGACCTGTACCAGGGTCACTAAGACTGGCACTAGCGACCTGTGCCAGGATCACTAAGACTGGCACTAGTGACCTGTACCAGGGTCACTAAGACTGACACAAGTGACCTGTACCAGGTTCACTAAGACTGGTGCTAGTGACCTGTACCAGGGTCACTAAGACTGGCACTAGTGATCTCTACCAGGGTCACTAAGACTGGTACTAGTGACCTGTATCAGGGTCACTACGACTGACACTAGTGACCTGTACCAGGATCACTAAGACTGGCACTAGTGACCTGTACCAGGGTCACTAAGACTGTTACTAGTGACCGGTACCAGGGTCACTAAGACTGGCACTAGTGACCTGTACCAGGATCACTAAGACTGGCACTAGTGACCTGTACCAGGGTCACTAAGACTGGTACTAGTGACCTGTACCAGGGTCACTAAGACTGGCACTAGTGACCTGTACCAGGATCACTAAGACTGGCACTAGTGACCTGTACCAGGGTCACTTAGACTGGCACTAGTGACCTGTACCAGGGTCACTAAGACTGGTACTAGTGACCTGTACCAGGGTCACTAAGACTGGCACTAGTGACCTGTACCAGGGTCACTAAGACTGGTACTAGTGACCTGTACCAGGGTCACTAAGACTGGCACCTCTACTCTATCAACCAAATTTCAATCACTAACAGACACTGTAGTTCTGAGGTGTATCTACACTGCCTCTCAGTATGTATACACTGAGGAAAGAGAGAGAGAGAGAGAGAGAGAGAGAGAGAGAGAGAGAGAGAGAGAGAGAGAGAGAGAGAGAGAGAGAGAGAGAGAGAGAGAGAGAGAGAGAGAGAGAGAGAGAGAGAGAGAGAGAGAGAGAGCAGACGAGGTGAGAGGGGCGGCGGCAACAACAAAGTAACAGTTTATTGCTCACTCTCACCTGAGGCCACTATTAGGCTTGTTATAAAACCTCTCTCTCTCTCTCTCTCTCTCTCTCTCTCTCCACCCGTGTATTCCCAAGCGGATTACCTTCAAACCCTTGCTGGCACCTCCTTCAGGTGCCAACGTCTTACGGCGGTGCACCGGAGCCACTACCACGTCCGACCCTGACCCCAGGAGCCGACCAACCCTAGTAAACGAACCCGAGTAAACGAACCCAAGTAAACGAACCCGGAACCGCCGGAATAGTGGGGAGGTAGCGGGGGCCTGAGAAATCGTGAAGGCTACTCTGAGAGCAATGTTACCGTAAGTTACCTTCAAGGTAATGAACGGTCGTAACAGTGTAGGAGATACCAGGTAGAGATTATATGTAACCTGGGATTACACACACACACACACACACACACACACACACACACACACACACACACACACACACACACACACACACACACACACGAGCTATGACTCGACCCCTGCAACCACAATTGAGTACACGATGTGAAACTAATGAGGAGAATACAAACGGACGAGGATCAGGTAACCCTAGAAGGAGAGCTGGACAGGCTGCAAGCCTTATCCGACAAATGGCTCCTGGAGTTTAACCCCCAGCAAGTGCAAAGTTGTGAAGCTTGGGGAAGGACAAAAGAGACCGCAGATGGAGTACAGGCTAAAATATCAGAGACTGCAAAACTCACTCAAGGGAAAGGATCTTGGGGTGAGCATCATACCGAGTATATCTCCTGAGGCGTACATCAACCAAATAACTGTTGCAGCACACGGGCTTTCCGACATGTAAGTATGGAGTCATTCAAGACACTGTATACCGTGTACGTCAGGCTCATATTGGAGTACGCAGCACCAGGATGGAACCCACACCTAGTCAAACACATTAAGAAATTAGAGAAAGTGCAAAAGTTTGCAGCAAGACTAGTCCCAGAGCTGAGGGGTTTGTCCTACGAGGAGAGGTTAAGGGAACCCAACCTGACAACCATGGAGGACAGGAAGGATAGTGAAAAATATGATAACATATAAAATACTGATAGGACTTGAGAAGGTGGGCAGGGACAGAATGTTTCAGAGATGGGACACACCAACAAGGAGTCACACCCGGAAGTTGAAAACTCAGATGAGTCACAGTGATGTTACGAAGTATTTCTTCAGTCACAGAGTTATCAGTAAGTGGAATAGCCTGAAGAGTAATGTAATGGAGGCAGGATCCATACATAGCTTTACGAAGAGGTACGATAAAGCTCATGGAGCAGGGAGAGAGAGTGGACCTCGTAGTGACCAGCAAAGAGGCGGAGCCAGGAGCTATGAAATGACCTCTGTAACCACAATTAGGTGGGTACACACACATACATTAAATAACAAGCCGTATGTCTATCGACATGTGCCTTTGACAGCTAGTAACTAACACACACACACACACACAAATAAGAGAGTTCCAGACAACCATAGCACAGTGCGTGTATTCATCTATATGTGGGTTCAGGGGTCGAATCACAGCTCCTGGCCTCGCCTCTTCGCTGGTCACTACTACCTGGAGGTTACCTGGAGGTTATTCCGGGGATCAACGCCCCCGCGGCCCGGTCCATGACCAGGCCTCCCGATGGATCAGGGCCTGATCAACTAGGCTGTTACTGCTGGCCGCACGCAGTCCAACGTACGAGCCACAGCCCGGCTGATCCGGCACTGACTAGGTCCACTCTCTCTCTGCTCCAAACAGCCTTATCGTGTGCATGTGTGTGTACTCACCTAGTTGAGGTTGCGGGGGTCGAGTCCGAGCTCCTGGCCCCGCCTCTTCACTGATCGCTACTAGGTCACTCTCCCTGAGCCGTGAGCTTTATCATACCTCTGCTTAAAGCTATGTATGGATCCTGCCTCCACTACATCGCTTCCCAAACTATTCCACTTACTGACTACTCTGTGACTGAAGAAATACTTCCTAACATCCCTGTGATTCATCTGTGTCTTCAGCTTCCAACTGTGTCCCCCTGTTACTGTGTCCAATCTCTGTGTGTTTGTGTGTGTGTGTGTTTGTGTGTGTGTGTGTGTGTGTGTTTGTGTGTGTGTGTGTGTGTGTGTGTGTGATCACAAGGAACCCTGGTATTATCAACACACAATCACAACAAAAACAGGACCCGGGTTCCATATTCATCAGGAGGCGCAGAGCTGGAGCCTCACCACAACATAAATGGACAGGATAAATACATTACGCAAATTAGTCGCATGGAAGAAAATTAACAGTATATTGACGCCACTCTTAAAAGGGGCCATATAATGGTCGCTTTTTTTTTATTATATTTCCAGCTGCTGTAGACGCCAGACCATACTTACACACACACACACACACACACACACATACACAATACTCAGATTGAGATACTTAAAGCGTGGAATAGGATAGGAAGATAAAATTGTGAGAGGAATAGATACTAAGAGAGGGGAATAGATGGAAGAGAACGTTTGATAAACATCTAAAGGATTTCGAGAGTTTTCAAACTCCCGGAGCCCGGTCCTGGGCCAGGCTTATCTGCCTAATTAACCAGACTAAAAGTATTTGTGTAGTTTCCTCTTGAAGACTTCTATACTTGTCCCAGCAGTGTTTATGATATCTTCTGGTAAGATGTGGAATAGTCTGGTACCACGGATGTTGATATAATGTTCTCTTATTGTGTCCACGGTGTCCCTGCTTCCTCTGGTTTTCTTTTATATTTTCTCCCATATCTCTCACTCCAGGATGTTGTTATATCAAGTTAAACATAGACACGTTAGATAATAAGTGTAACACTCATATATTAACTAACAACAGTAACACTCATATATTAACTAACAACAGTAACACTCATATATTAACTAACAACAGTAACACTCATATATTAACTAACAACAGTAACACTCATATATTAACTAACAACAGTAACACTCGTATATTAACTAACAACAGTAACACTCGTATATTAACTAACAACAGTAACACTCATATATTAACTAACAACAGTAACACTCATATATTAACTAACAACAGTAACACTCATATATTAACTAACAACAGTAACACTCATATATTAACTAACAACCGCAACACTCATATATTAACTAACAACAGTAACACTCATATATTAACTAACAACAGTAACACTCATATATTAACTAACAACAGTAACACTCATATATTAAACCATACCCCGGCCGGGATTGAACCCGCGGTCAGAGAGTCTCAAAACTCATATATTAACTAACAACAGTAACACTCGTATATTAACTAACAACAGCAACACTCATACATTAACTAACAACAGTATGAAACTTTAACTTTCTAAGAAATAGAACACAAAGAATAATCTTAAACAGAGTTAAGTCGGAAGCTGCCGCAGTGAAAAGTTGTGTTCCGCTAGGCACAGTACTCGCTCCCACGCAGTTCTTCGTTCTCATATCTAACAAGGACGGACGTAACCCATAGCACCGTGTCTTCCACTGCAGTCGATACTAGAATTTACTTGAGAGTGTCATTCACTGAGGACACTGTAAATATCCAAGCGGATATAAGCCAAGTCTGCCATTGGGCCGCAGAAAACAATATGAAGTTCAATGATGACTAATTTCAGTTAACTGTGGAAAACGTGAGGAAATAAAAGCTAGATTGCAGTCTGAAACAAATTCTAACCAGTCAATACAGTGGAAAAGCTAATGCGCAGGCCTTAGGAGTGATATTGTAAGAGAATCTCACCTTCAAGGATCACAACAGAGTCATTATCACAACTGAGAGGACAATAATAGGAGTGATAATGAGAACCTTCAAAACTAGTCAATGATGATCCCATTTAAGTCACTTGTCTTCTCCAGGCTGGAATACTCTGTATAAAACAGCTTCTTTTAAAGCAGGGGAAATTGCAGACCTAAAGATTGCACAGAGAACCTTCTCTGCAGGTGAAAGTACAGTGAAGCTCCTTAATTACTAGGACCGTTTGAAGTTTCTTGATATGTACTCCTTGAAACGCAGGCGAGAAAGATGCATCATAATTTACTCCCACCAGCCGTAAGGGAAATTACCAAGAGACCCCTGGTTGCTTTCAAGAGGGAGCTGGACAGATACTTTAATTCAATACTGGATCAACCGGGCTGTGGTTCGTACATTGGACTACATGCGGCCAGAAATAACAGTCTAGTTGATCAGGCCTTGATCCACCGGGGGGGCCTGGTCGTGGACCGGGCAACGGTGGCGTTGATCCCCGGAACACCCTCCAGGTATACTCCAGGTGGGAATCCTAAAGGAGCTTTTCCCAAATCGTCACATAAAAATCACTCCCCACGAAAGCAAAAGACTCGGCAGACGGTGCCGAAAGTACGAGTGTCTTGAGTACACAGTAAGAAAACACACTAAAGTGTCAGGGGCCCAAGACTGTTCAGCTGCCTCCCAGCGTATATAAACAATAATACCAATAGACCCCTGACTGTTTTCAAGGGGAAACTGGAAAGTTACCTAAAGTCAGTACTTGACCAGCCGGGCTGTGGTTCGTACGTAGGATTGCGTGCGGCCAGCAGTAACAACCTGGTTGATCAGGCCCCGATCCACAGCGTGGCCTGGTCATGGACCGGGCCGCGGGGGAGTTGACACCCCAGAACACCCTCCAGGTAGCAGGTAACAACAGTAACACCCATATATTAACTAACAACACTAGCACCTATATATTAACTAACAACAATAACACCCATATATTAACTAACAACAGTAACACCCATATATTAACAATGGTAACACCCATATATTAACAACAATAACACCCATATATTAACAACAGTAACACTCACATATCAACTAACAACAGAAGCACCCATATATTAACAACGGCAACACCCATATATTAACAACGGCAACGCTCCTATATTAACAACAGTAACACCCATATATTAACAGTAACGCCTATATATTAACAGTAACACCCATATATTAACAGTAACGCCTATACATTGACAGTAACACCCATATATTAGCAACAGTAACACCCATATATTAACGGCAACACCCATATATTATCAACAGTAACGCCTATATATTAACAGTAACGCCTATATATTAACAGTAACGCCTATATATTAACAGTAACACCCATATATTAGCAACAGTAACACCCATATGTTAACAGTAACACCCACATATTAACATTAACACCCATATATTAACAACAGTAACGCCCATATATTAACAACAGTAACACCCATTAACAACAGTAACGCCCATATATTAACAACAGTAACACCCATATATTAACAACAGTAAAGCCCATATATTAACAACAGTAACACTCATATATTAACAACAGTAACGACCATATATTAACAATAACACTCATATATTAACAACAGTAACGACCATATATATTCAGCAGTAACACCCATTTATTAACAACAGTAACACCCATATATTAACAACAGTAATACCCATATATTAACAGTAACACCCATATATTAACAACAGTAATACCCATATATTAACAACAGTAACACCCATATATTAACAACAGTAATACCCATATATTAACAACAGTAACACCCATATATTAACAACAGTAATACCCATATATTAACAACAGTAATACCCATATATTAACAACAGTAATACCCATATATTAACAACAGTAACACCCATATATTAACAACAGTAATACCCATATATTAACAACAGTAACACCCATATATTAACAACAGTAATACCCATATATTAACAACAGTAATACCCATATATTAACAACAGTAACACCCATGTATTAACAACAGTAATACCCATATATTAACAACAGTAATACCCATATATTAACAACAGTAACACCCATATATTAACAGCAGTAACACCCATATATTAACAACAGTAAAACCCATATATTAACAACAGTAACACCCATATATTAACAGCAGTAATACCCATATATTAACAACAATAACACTCATATATTAACAACAGTAATACCCATATATTAACAACAGTAACACCCATATATTAACAGCAGTAACACCAATATATTAACAACAGTAAAACCCATATATTAACAACAATAACACTCATATATTAACAACAGTAATACCCATATATTAAGTAACATCATTAACACTGTTAAATTAAGAAGCAACAGTAAGAGCCACATAGTAAGAAGTAAGAGTCACACAGTAAGAAGTAAGAGCCACACAGTGAGAAGAGCTACACAAAAAGAAGAGCCACACAGTAAGAAGAGCCACACAGTAAGAAGAGCCACACACTAAGAAGAGCCACACAGTAAGAAGAGCCACACAGTAAGAAGAGCCACACAGTAAGTGAGCCACACAGTAAGAAGAGCCACACAGTAAGTGAGCCACACAGTAAGAAGAGCCACACAGTAAGAAGAGCCACACAGTAAGAAGAGCCACACAGTAAGAAGAGCCACACAGTAAGAAGAGCCACACAGTAAGAAGAGCCACACAGTAAAACACAGTAAGAAGAGCCACACAGTAAGAAGAGCCACACAGTATAAGAAGAGCCACACAGTAAGTGAGCCACACAGTAAGAAGAGCCACACAGTAAGAAGAGCACACAGTAAGAAGAGCCACACAGTAAGTGAGCCACACAGTAAGAAGAGCCACACAGTAAGAAGAGCCACACAGTAAGAAGAGCCACACAGTAAGTGAGCCACACAGTAAGAAGAGCCACACAGTAAGAAGAGCCACACAGTAAGTGAGCCACACAGTAAGAAGAGCCACACAGTAAGAAGAGCCACACAATAAGAAGAGCCACACAATAAGAAGAGCCACACAGTAAGAAGAGCCACACAGTAAGAAGAGCCACACAGTAAGAAGAGCCACACAATAAGAAGAGCCACACAGTAAAAAGAGCCACACAGTAAGAAGAGCCACACAATAAGAAGAGCCACACAATAAGAAGAGCCACACAGTAAGAAGAGCAACAAAGTAAGAAGAGCCACACAATAAGAAGAGCCACACAGTAAGAAGAGCCACACAGTAAGAAGAGCCACACAGTAAGAAGAGCCACCTAGTAAGAGCCACACAATAAGAGCCATACAGTAAGAAGAGCCACACAATAAGAAGAGCCACACAATAAGAAGAGCCACACAATAAGAGCCACACAGTAAGAAGAGCAACAAAGTAAGAAGAGCCACACAATAAGAGCCACACAGTAAGAAGAGCAACAAAGTAAGAAGAGCCACACAATAAGAAGAGCCACACAATAAGAAGAGCCACACAGTAAGAAGAGCCACACAATAAGAAGAGCCACACAGTAAGAAGAGCCACACAGTAAGAAGAGCCACACAATAAGAAGAGCCACACAGTAAGAAGAGCCACACAGTAAGAAGAGCCACACAGTAAGAAGAGCCACACAATAAGAAGAGCCACACAATAAGAAGAGCCACACAGTAAGAAGAGCAACAAAGTAAGAAGAGCCACACAATAAGAAGAGCCACACAGTAAGAAGAGCAACAAAGTAAGAAGAGCCACACAATAAGAAGAGCCACACAATAAGAAGAGCCACACAGTAAGAAGAGCAACAAAGTAAGAAGAGCCACACAATAAGAAGAGCCACACAGTAAGAAGAGCCACACAGTAAGAAGAGCCACACAATAAGAAGAGCCACACAGTAAGAAGAGCCACACAGTAAGAAGAGCCACACAGTAAGAAGAGCCACACAATAAGAAGAGCCACACAATAAGAAGAGCCACACAGTAAGTAGAGCAACAAAGTAAGAAGAGCCACACAATAAGAAGAGCCACACAGTAAGAAGAGCCACACAGTAAGAAGAGCCACACAATAAGAAGAGCCACACAGTAAGAAGAGCCACACAGTAAGAAGAGCCACACAGTAAGAAGAGCCACATAGTAAGAGCCACACAATAAGAGCCATACAGTAAGAAGTAAGAGTAAGATGAGGCAGCATGATGGTGACAACTAACCTGCCAGACTTAGTAACAATCATCTCATTAGTGAGTGCTTGGAAGCGTGTCCACAACTCACAGTCTTCAAGAATGACTGATGCTTCCATTCCTGAAGATGTGCTCATATGTTGCTGTTGCTGTTGCTGATGCTGGTGTTGCTGCTGCTGTTGCTGCTGCAGCACCTCCGTCTTGATCTTGCCGCAACCTTCAGAACTCACCATCTTTTGCACATTCTCCGTTTTCAACATTTTGTCGTAAAGCCGCGGCGGTGCCGTTTGGAGAAGCGGTGTTTGCGGGTAAATCCAAAAGCGTATACGCCACTGTGTGTGTGTTTTTCACGAGAATACACTAAAGGTAATGGAGATAAGTTTGAGAGATGCGGTCGCCAGAGTGCTGCTACTCCGTCTGCCTCACTAGTCAAGCCGCCTCTCATTCAACACCTTGACAGTCTCACTGTTATATTACACCGCAGATGTCATCAGGATGTCGCATCCTTGCCTGCGTCCTGACCCGCCAATCACGACCCCACCGGGGGTTCTGGTTTAGCCAGTCGCAGGGCTCCGTTGGCGTCCTTCCCGGCCAATCACAGAGCTCCATAAATCCACATATATGTGACTGGCTGCGGTGTGGGAGGGGAAAGCCAGTAACGTGAGGTGTGTGGTTCAGGGCTCCTCCCTCACCCTCCGGCTAGCGCCCTAACACTCACTTAGTGCCTGGAAATATTGGAGTGTTGGGCAGAGGACAACTTGTTGACGCGAGGCTTCAAATCTGAACTTTTAGCACGGCGATCAGTGGCTAATGAAGGGTGGGAAAGTTTGTAAGATTATACCCAGCAGTAGCAGCAGCTAACAAGTGGAAAGAAGTTACTTTGTCTGACTTTGGGGTTATCCTAGGTGATTTACACATATGTTACAATCAATAAAAACACTGCGACTAGCCGGGGGATCCAACCCGTGTTGTTTTAGCTCGCCTCATGGTGAGCGAAAATTCACGACGCTCTAACCCACTGGACTATACAATCCTACAAAGATCACGCAACACGGGTTCGATCCCCCGGTTAGCCGTAGTGTTGTTATTGATTAAATACCACTCGTTCGTGGTTACAATATATGCCACTATATATGATGACTACTTTTGTGTACCTGTACCTAAATAAACTTACTTATGTTCTCCTGACTGACGCTCGTGGCTCCTAATCTGCATTTTAATAAAATTAAATAACCATATTTTTAGGTTAAATTTGCAGATGTTACACGCTGATGTTTTAAATATTTACAATGAATGAATTCAGCACAATTTTTTTTTTTGACGTCCAGTGGTGAAAAAAATAATAAGCTGAAGTCTTCTCCAGGCTGAGGGACTCACCAGCTAAAATACTTTTTCTCCAAGGTTGATGGACTGATTACATCATCTTAATTTCACTACTACACCTGCTGTCTCTGTATGTGACTGAAGAAGCCTACTGTATAGGCGAAACGTTTCATCAATAAAGATACCTAACTGTTGCAAATATATCTTAATCATCAATTTGTTATTTTATACTATTATCAATACAAGGTATTGTTGACTGGTGATGAACAGGTTACCTGGTTTGACGCTCTTTAAACCCACCTTAAATTAACAAAAAAAAAATTATTAATATTTTTTGTCCCACAGTAAAATGATTTACCCAGGTAACAAGAGTGTGTATGATTCATGGCAGGAGTGAGTCTCGTAGTCGTGGAACAACACAATATGCTGCTGCTGCTGCTGCTGCCTTCTGCAGCTCACAGGAAGGCAGCATAAGTTAACGACAGAGAGGTGACAATGGGATTAATTTCCGTGTCAGGTATAAACTCGCCTCACTTGAGTAAGCTCTTACTATAAGAATTCTGAGAACCGTTGAACCCGTGTGAGTCATTCAGAGAGCATATTCTCCTCTTCTTTATATATATATAGATGTATATATATATATATATATATATATATATATATATATATATATATATATATATATATATATATATATATATATATATATATATATATATATATATATATATATATATATATATATATATATATATATATATATATATATATATATATATATATATATATAGTGTGTGTGTGTGTCATGCATTAATATTATAATAATAATAATAATAATTATTATTATTATTATTATTAGTAGTAGTAGTAGTAGTAGTAGTAGTAGTATTGTGTGCTGATCACGTACATCAGTAACTGTACTTGACAGCTCCCGACTTCCACCTATCTGTAACTTGTACAGCCAACCCTGTCAAAGGAGCTCTTGATCCAAGGAACTGAAGCTACCCTCTTCCCTTTCCAAGGATCAAAGCTCATCCCCCCCCTCCACCTCCCTCCCAGGGGCGCTACCTGCCTGGGGAGGAACTTGGTCATTCTTCCCAGAAAGAGAATTTAGTCTCGCTTCATGCTAGCTCTTCCCCTTAGTACCCAGGCGTTCTGTGATGCTCCTTACGGGTTTGGCGCGTCTCCCATCAATGTGATAATAGTGTGTGTGCTGCTAGCGTGTGTGGGCGCGCATCCAGCACGTATTTGCGCTTCAAAGGGGTGTGTGCGCGCGTTACGAAGGTCAGAATTACGCCGCATAATCAAATGGGACCTCACAGCCTCACCGTCTTGACACCTGTACTTCTGTTACTGCTCCTTCTCTCTTACCATCCTTCTCTCTCTTTCCTCTCCTCCTTTTTCTTCTTCTTCTTCTTCCTCCTCCTCCACTACCACTCACACAAGCAACCTTTAAGACGCACGCAAGTACCCCTGTCTTCTAATAACACGTTTATTTCTCCCCTATAATATACCTTATCCATAATTATTATCGCATTTGCTTTGTCTGCTTTCGTAAGGTGACGTCTGAGATCTTTCCTTAATTCATAGTATGACTTAGCAAATCTTTGAGGACACTTGTGATGCAGAGGTCCGAGATTTGTTCAGACCTGTCTTGATGATAGGTGATCAGTCCCTCAGTCTTGATGATAGGTGATCAGTCCCACAGTCTTGATGATAGGTGATCAGTCCCTCAGTCTTGATGATAGGTGATCAGTCCCCCAGTCTTGATGATAGGTGATCAGTCCCCCAGTCTTGATGATAGGTGATCAGTCCCACAGTCTTGATGATAGGTGATCAGTCCCTCAGTCTTGATGATAGGTGATCAGTCCCACAGTCTTGATGATAGGTGATCAGTCCCACAGTCTTGATGATAGGTGATCAGTCCCTCAGTCTTGATGATAGGTGATCAGTTCTTGATGATAGGTGATCAGTCCCACAGTCTTGATGATAGGTGATCAGTCCCACAGTCTTGATGATAGGTGATCAGTCCCCAGTCTTGATGATAGGTGATCAGTCCCACAGTCTTGATGATAGGTTGATCAGTCCCACAGTCTTGATGATAGTTGATCAGTCCCCAGTCTTGATGATAGGTGATCAGTCCCCCAGTCTTGATGATAGTTGATCAGTCCCACAGTCTTGATGATAGGTGATCAGTCCCCCAGTCTTGATGATAGGTGATCAGTCCCACAGTCTTGATGATAGGTGATCAGTCCCCCAGTCTTGATGATAGGTGATCAGTCCCAGTCTTGATGATAGGTGATCAGTCCCACAGTCTTGATGATAGGTGATCAGTCCCACAGTCTTGATGATAGGTGATCAGTCCCACAGTCTTGATGATAGGTGATCAGTCCCCCAGTCTTGATGATAGGTGATCAGTCCCACAGTCTTGATGATAGGTGATCAGTCCCCCAGTCTTGATGATAGGTGATCAGTCCCACAGTCTTGATGATAGGTGATCAGTCCCACAGTCTTGATGATAGTTGATCAGTCCCACAGTCTTGATGATAGGTGATCAGTCCCTCAGTCTTGATGATAGTTGATCAGTCCCACAGTCTTGATGATAGGTGATCAGTCCCACAGTCTTGATGATAGGTGATCAGTCCCACAGTCTTGATGATAGGTGATCAGTCCCACAGTCTTGATGATAGGTGATCAGTCCCACAGTCTTGATGATAGGTGATCAGTCCCACAGTCTTGATGATAGTTGATCAGTCCCCCAGTCTTGATGATAGGTGATCAGTCCCACAGTCTTGATGATAGGTGATCAGTCCCCCAGTCTTGATGATAGGTGATCAGTCCCACAGTCTTGATGATAGGTGATCAGTCCCACAGTCTTGATGATAGGTGATCAGTCCCACAGTCTTGATGATAGTTGATCAGTCCCACAGTCTTGATGATAGGTGATCAGTCCCCCAGTCTTGATGATAGGTGATCAGTCCCCCAGTCTTGATGATAGGTGATCAGTCCCCCAGTCTTGATGATAGGTGATCAGTCCCACAGTCTTGATGATAGGTGATCAGTCCCACAGTCTTGATGATAGTTGATCAGTCCCACAGTCTTGAGGATAGTTGATCAGTCCCACAGTCTTGATGATAGTTGATCAGTCCCACAGTCTTGATGATAGGTGATCAGTCCCCCAGTCTTGATGATAGGTGATCAGTCCCACAGTCTTGATGATAGGTGATCAGTCCCCCAGTCTTGATGATAGGTGATCAGTCCCACAGTCTTGATGATAGGTGATCAGTCCCACAGTCTTGATGATAGTTGATCAGTCCCACAGTCTTAAGGATAGTTGATCAGT
Organism: Cherax quadricarinatus; assembly: GCF_038502225.1. Classification (NCBI taxonomy): domain Eukaryota; kingdom Metazoa; phylum Arthropoda; class Malacostraca; order Decapoda; family Parastacidae; genus Cherax; species Cherax quadricarinatus. Next base: position 3,404,314 of record NC_091329.1, read on the forward strand.
CCCTCAGTCTTGATGATAGGTGATCAGTCCCTCAGTCTTGATGATAGGTGATCAGTCCCTCAGTCTTGATGATAGGTGATCAGTCCCCCAGTCTTGATGATAGGTGATCAGTCCCACAGTCTTGATGATAGGTGATCAGTCCCACAGTCTTGATGATAGTTGATCAGTCCCACAGTCTTAAGGATAGTTGATCAGTCCCACAGTCTTGATGATAGTTGATCAGTCCCCCAGTCTTGATGATAGGTGATCAGTCCCACAGTCTTGATGATAGGTGATCAGTCCCCCAGTCTTGATGATAGGTGATCAGTCCCACAGTCTTGATGATAGGTGATCAGTCCCACAGTCTTGATGATAGGTGATCAGTCCCACAGTCTTGATGATAGTTGATCAGTCCCACAGTCTTGATGATAGGTGATCAGTCCCCCAGTCTTGATGATAGGTGATCAGTCCCACAGTCTTGATGATAGGTGATCAGTCCCACAGTCTTGATGATAGGTGATCAGTCCCACAGTCTTGATGATAGTTGATCAGTCCCACAGTCTTGATGATAGTTGATCAGTCCCACAGTCTTGATGATAGTTGATCAGTCCCACAGTCTTGATGATAGGTGATCAGTCCCCCAGTCTTGATGATAGGTGATCAGTCCCCCAGTCTTGATGATAGGTGATCAGTCCCCCAGTCTTGATGATAGGTGATCAGTCCCCCAGTCTTTATGATAGGTGATCAGTCCCCCAGTCTTGATGATAGGTGATCAGTCCCCCAGTCTTGATGATAGGTGATCAGTCCCCCAGTCTTGATGATAGGTGATCAGTCCCCCAGTCTTGATGATAGGTGATCAGTCCCCCAGTCTTTATGATAGGTGATCAGTCCCCCAGTCTTGATGATAGGTGATCAGTCCCTCAGTCTTGATGATAGGTGATCAGTCCCTCAGTCTTGATGATAGGTGATCAGTCCCCCAGTCTTTATGATAGGTGATCAGTCCCCCAGTCTTGATGATAGGTGATCAGTCCCCCAGTCTTGATGATAGGTGATCAGTCCCCCAGTCTTTATGATAGGTGATCAGTCCCCCAGTCTTGATGATAGGTGATCAGTCCCACAGTCTTGATGATAGGTGATCAGTCCCCCAGTCTTGATGATAGGTGATCAGTCCCTCAGTCTTGATGATAGGTGATCAGTCCCACAGTCTTGATGATAGGTGATCAGTCCCTCAGTCTTGATGATAGGTGATCAGTCCCTCAGTCTTGATGATAGGTGATCAGTCCCCCAGTCTTGATGATAGGTGATCAGTCCCTCAGTCTTGATGATAGGTGATCAGTCCCTCAGTCTTGATGATAGGTGATCAGTCCCTCAGTCTTGATGATAGGTGATCAGTCCCTCAGTCTTGATGATAGGTGATCAGTCCCTCAGTCTTGATGATAGGTGATCAGTCCCACAGTCTTGATGATAGGTGATCAGTCCCTCAGTCTTGATGATAGGTGATCAGTCCCTCAGTCTTGATGATAGGTGATCAGTCCCTCAGTCTAGATCAGAGTGATCAAGACTGAGGGACTAATTACCTCACCTTTCACTGTCTTCCTCAGTCTCTGCATTGCAATGGCAAAAAAAAAAAACTGCCACTAATGATCGAAACGTCTTCATAATAAAAACATCAAGGTGTTGCACATAATTATTAATCACAACCTTGTTACTTGGTATCCCACACGGATTTAACGCTCTCCACGTGAGAATATAATGGGAGGAGAGTCTTGAAGACACAGTGTTGGAGGGGGAAACATCGCGCGACTTTTCGGCTCCTCGCTCTTTATCAAGTCTTGTATTTCAGTTATAACCATCGAAATATTTAACGTATCTGATGATGATGATGATGATGATGATGATGATGACGATGATGATGATGATGATGATGATGATGATGATGATGATGATGATGATGATGATGATGATGATGGTGATGATGATGATGATGATGATGATGGTGATGATGGCGATGATGATGTTGATGATAATAATAATGATGATGATGAGAATTATAGTGATGAGAATGAATACTGATGGTTGTCAAGTTGTTAGACATGACATTAGAGAGAGAGAGAGAGAGAGAGAGAGAGAGAGAGAGAGAGAGAGAGAGAGAGAGAGAGAGAGAGAGAGAGAGAGAGAGAGAGAGAGACAGAGAGAGAGAGAGAGACAGAGAGAGAGAGAGAGAGAGAGAGACAGACAGACAGAGAGAGACAGAGAGAGACAGAGAGAGAGAAGAGGTAGTGGAAGTTGGAGGTCCTAGTCTGAGGATTGGGGGGGGGGAAGGAGGAGGGGATTAAAACTAGAGGGAGGGGAAGAGGGGGAAGGGAAGGAGGGAGGGGAAAAGACGGGAGGGGGAAGAGCACATCGAGATTCGTAAGGTTCTAATGTTAAACACAAACACTGCCTCGTCTGGTGTGTGTGTGTGTGTGTGTGTGTGTGTGTGTGTGTGTGTGTGTGTGTGTGTGTGTGTGTGTGTGTGTGTGTGTGTGTGTGTGTGTGTACTCACCTAGTTGTACTCACCTAGTTGAGGTTGCGGGGGTCGAGTCCGAGCTCCTGGCCCCGCCTCTTCACTGATCGCTACTAGGTCACTCTCCCCGAGCCGTGAGCTTTATCATACCTCTGCTTAAAGCTATGTATGGATCCTGCCTCCACTACATCGCTTCCCAAACTATTCCACTTACTGACTACTCTGTGGCTGAAGAAATACTTCCTAACATCCCTGTGATTCATCTGTGTCTTTAGCTTCCAACTGTGTCCCCTTGTTACTGTGTCCAATCTCTGGAACATCCTGTCTTTGTCCACCTTGTCAATTCCCCTCAGTATTTTGTATGTCGTTATCATGTCCCCCCTATCTCTCCTGTCCTCCAGTGTC